>NC_041389.1:664002086-664018295 GCF_002162155.2 Triticum dicoccoides | reverse complement strand
GCTGCCTCGTCCCTACCCCGCGTCGTCGGCCGGCGCCGCCCGTCTCCGCCGACGCCTTCTCGTCTCCTTCCCACACTCGACCTCCTCGACCTCCTTCTCGATGGCCTACACCGAGGCACGCCCGCCCTCTCCCCGTCAACGCCCATGAGGCCTCCCTTCCTTCCCCGTCTCCGCCTTTCCTCTCTAGCGTCGCGACCACCGCGCCCCCGACCGGGTTCGGCCACGCCCGCGGTCATCACCCCCTCCCCGTCGCCCCGCACTCAGGCCACGCCCCATCGTATTCTTCTTTCCGTGGCCACGTCGCCCGCTCGCATCGCCCTCTACCGCTACCTCGGACTGCCGCCCTCCGCTGCTTCCCGCGCACAGCCCGCGCCTGCCTACGCTTCCGCCTTCGCCCACTGCAGCCTGCCGTCTAAGCCTGCAGATGTCGCGCCGCCGCCTCCCTCTGCTCGTTGTTGCACCCTCACCACCTGTCCCGATGGTGTGCCGCCTCGGCCCCGTGCTGCTGCTGACCTCCTCCCTCCTGTGCATGTTGCTCTCCCGCAGCCCCGCAGCTGTTGCCCCCGCCGCCTCTTGTCATTTCCCCCGGGAGCCGCTCCCACTCCTTCTGCTGCTCCTCCCTCCTGCAGCCGCCGCCGCTGCCCTGGCCTGGCCATCGGCTCCTGGGCTGCTCTGCCATTGCCGCTCCCATGGCCACCCTCACCGCACCGCGCCGCCTGGGTCCGCCCATACCCAGGCGCCTGTTAGCCCAGTCGCTGGCCCGGGGCACTGACGAATGGGGCCCAGCCCCCCTAAAAACGAAAAATAGGAATAACAATAAAAAATTAAATAATTAATTAACTTAATTAATGATGCCTAATTAACCTATTAACTACCTAATTAGCATAACTAATCTGGTTAGTTAACTAGACAGTCAATGGCAGGGGGGCCACTCCCTATTGACCAGTCAAAGTTTGACTGGTCAACTGGGCCCCCCTGGTCCCACATGTCAGCCAGTGTACAATTTTTGTGTACACTGTGCTGGGTACATCTAGCAATTTAACATTAATTTCGAATTAAAATAAATTAGAAAATGAATTAAAACTTTGGAAATTAATATAAAATAATCCGTAACTCGGATGAAAATACTTTGTACATGAATGTTACTCAGAATGACGAGACGAATCTGGATACATAGCCTGTTCGTCCACCACACATCCCTGGAATAGCGAACACGCGACTTTCCCCCTCCTGTTCACCTGTCCGAAAATGCTAAACACCGGGGATACTTTCCCAGATGTTTCCCCCTTTCGCCGGTATCACCTACTACCGCATTAGGGCACACCTAGCACCGCTCATTGTCATGTCTTGCATCATCATGCTTATGTTTGCACTGTATTTATTGTTTCTTCCCCTTCTTCTCTCCGGTAGACTACGAGATCGACGATGCTGCTACCGAGTATGACTACGGAGTTGACGACCCCTCCTTCTTGCCAGAGCAACCAGGAAAGCCCCCCCCTGATCACCAGATATCGCCTATTCTTCCCTCTACAGCTTGCATAGAGTAGTATAGCATGTTACTGCTTTCGATTAATCCTTGCTGCATAGGCTGTCTTTGTTGCTACAGTTGTTGATACCTTACCTGCAATCCTAAATGCTTAGTATTGGATGCTAGTTTATCATGTGTGGCCCTACATTCTTGTCAGTCTGCATTGCTATACTATCGGACCATGATCACTCGGGAGGTGATCACGGATATATAATGTACATACATACATACTATAACGATGGTGACTAAAGTCGGCTAGGCTCGTAGAGTACCCGCAAGTGATTCCGACGTGGGGGCTGAAAGGATAGGTGGCTCCATCCTGGTAGAGGTGGGCCTGGGTTCCCGATGGCCCCCGACTGTTACTTTGTGGCGGAGCGACATGGCAGGTTGAGACCACCTAGGAGACAGGTGGGCCTGGCCCTGGTCGGCGTCCACGGTTACTTCATAATAACACGCTTAACGAGATCTTGGTATTTGATCTGAGTCTGGCCAGTGGCCTATACACACTAACCAACTACACGGGAACAGTTATGGGCACTGACGTCGTGGTATCAGTCGAAGCCTTCTTGACGTCAGCGACTGAGGGGCGCGCGCCAGGTTGGACCGCGTAACGCAACTTCCTTTGTAATGGAGGTTGCTAGGTATGCTCACCAGCCGCCCATGCAACGTGCAGGTGTGCTATGGGCGATGGGCCCAGCCCCTACGCGCTTAGGATTTAGACCGGCGTGTTGACCTCTCTGTTGTGCCTAGGTAGGGCTACGACGTGTTGATCTTCCGAGGCCGGGCATGACCTAGGAAAGTGTGTCCGGCCAGAGGGATCGAGCATGTTGGGTTATGTGGTGCACCCCTATAGGGAAGTTTATCTATTTGAATAGCTGTGTCCCTTGGTAAAAGGACGACCCAGAGTTGTACCTTGACCTTATGATAACTAGAACCGGATACTTAATAAAACACACCCAGACAAGTTCCAAAGACAACCCGATGATCGCTTTTCCACAGGGCGGCGAGGGGAGGATCGTCGGGTAGGATTATGCTATACGATGCTACTTGGAGGACTTCAATCTACTCTCTTCTACATGCTGCAAGACGGAGGCTGCCAGAAGTGTAGTCTTTGATAGGACTAGCTATCCCCCTCTTATTCTGGCATTCTGTAGTTCAGTCCACCGATATTGCCTCTTTACACATATGCCCATGCATATGTAGTGTAGATCCTTGCTTGCGAGCACTTTGGATGAGTACTCACGGTTGCTTTGCTCCCTCTTTTTTCCCTTTTTCCTCTTCTTCCCGAATGCCACAACCAGACGTTGGAGCCCAGGTGCCAGACGCCACCGTCGATGACGATCCCTACTACATCGACGGTGCCTACTACTACGTTCATCCCGCCGACGACCAGGAGTAGTTTAGGAGGATCCCAGGCAGGAGGCTTGCGCCTCTTTCGATCTGTATCCCAGTTTGTGCTAGTCATCTTATGGCAACTTGTTTAACTTATGTCTGTACGCATATATTGTTGCTTCCGCTGACTCGTTTATGTTCGAGCACTTGTATTCGAGCCCTCGAGGCCCCTGGCTTGGAATATGATGCTTGTATGACTTATTTTACTTTTAGAGTTGTGTTGTGATATCTTCCCGTGAATCCCTGATCTTGATCGTACACATTTGCGTGCATGACTAGTGGACGATTGAATTGGGGGCGTCACACCGACACAGGTAGTGAAGGTAAATTCTCTCTATAGATATGATAAAGTTGAGATCCCGTCTACTAAGTTTGCTAGCCAATGTTTGGATGAATTTGATGACTTTATGGCTAAACAAGAAAATTTCAATGCTTATATTAGTAGACAATTGAAAAGTAATGCTTATATGATTGGATGCTTGAGTGATTATATGTCTAGAGTTAAGGGTGAACTTAAACTCACTAGTAAACATGCTTCGATGGTTACCACTCAAGTAGAACAAGTGTTTGAGGCTCAGAATGAATTGCTCAATGAATTAAATGAGAAGAGAAATGATAATGATATTAGAGTTATGACTAGAGGTGGTAGAATGACTCAGGAACCTTTGTATCCTGAGGGCCACCCTAAGAGAATTGAGCAAGATTCTCAGGGAAATAATGCTGATGCACCTGGTCCTTCTAAAAAGAAGAAAAAGAAAGATGATAGGACTTTGCATGCTTCTAATGAACCTATTGTGGACACACCTGAGAATCCTAATGATATTTCTATCTCTGATGCTAAAACACAATCTAGTGATGAACATGAACCTAGTGATAATGCTAATAATGATGTTCATATAGATGCTCAACCTAGCAAAAACAATGATATATAAATTGAACCTGTTGTTAATCTTGATAACCCACAATCAAAGAATCAACATTATGATAAGAAAGACTTCGTTGCTAGGAAGCATGGTAGAGAAAGAGAACCATGGGTTCAGAAACCCATGCCATTTCCTCCTAAACCATCCAAGAAAAAAGATGATGAGGATTTCGAGCGCTTTGCTGAAATGATTAGACCTATCTTTTTGCGTATGCGTTTGACCGATATGCTTAATACGAACCCTTATGCTAAGTACATGAAAGATATTATTACAAATAAAAGAAAGATACCAGAAGCTGAAATTTCCACCACGCTTGCTAACTATACTTTTAAGGGTGGAATACCTAAGAAACTTGGAGATCCAGGAATACCAACTATATCATGCTCCATTAAAAGAAACTATGTTAAAACTGCTTTATGTGATCTTGGAACTGATGTTAGTGTTATGCCTCTCTCTTTATATCGGAGATTTGAATTAAATAAGTTGACACCGACTGAAATATTTTTGCAAATGGCCGATAAATCAACTGCTATACCTATCGGTATTTGTGAAGACGTGCATGTTGTTGTTGCAAACGTTACTATCTTAACAGACTTTGTCATTCTTGATATTCCCGGGGACGACAGTATGTCGATTATCCTTGGTAGACCCTTTTTGAATATTGCAGGTGTTGTTATTGATTGCAACAAAGGAAATGTCACTTTTCATGTTAATGGTAATGAGCATACGGTACACTTTCCGAGAAAACAACCTCAAGTTCACAGTATAAATTCTATTGGAAAAATTCCATCAATTATTATTGGAGGTTTTGAATTTCCTCTTTCTACTGTAAAGAAGAAGTATGATATTCTTATTATTGGGGATGTCCATATCCCCGTTGAGGTAACCTAGTGTCATTTCAAAATTTCTCCGGTTTCATGCGATTTGGAATGAGTTTTTTAACAAGACTTGATCAACCTTGTTAGTAGATTCCTTTTGATGAGCATGGCATGGGTGAAGTTAGAAGGCACAACTCTCTGTTCCCTCCTTTTACTTCCTGTTATTTAGAATAAATAAAGTAAAAATAGTATATTCTGTCTATTTTTATGTGACTCCTCCAATGGTCCAATTAGTTTTTTTTCTAGTGCTCTATTTATTGCAAATTCTTGCTGCTAAGGTGTCCCTATTCTTGAGCTTGCATGTCAATTTTACTTGGTCCCAAGTAGTTCTAATGCATGATATGGTCTCTAGGCACTTGTGGGAGTAGTTGCTATCAATCTTATTGAGTTTGGTTTACTTTTATTTTGAGTTACTAAAAATTTCAGAATTTTTTCAGAGAAAAATGCATAGAAAATTGTATCAAGGTGGTTCCTCAAGGAAGCAAGGACCGAGACTTGCAATACGTGAGTCAGACGATGAACCACCTAGGGAAGCTTACGTGCGGCCTTGTGAATGGCCGTCAGAAGAGTTTATGGTTCGAGCAGGTATTAAGGATGAATTCGATGCATATGTGCGTAATGCTGATCTTGAGGAATTCATGCAAGATAAGTGCCCTCAATACCACTATTTAACTAATTCATTTGTGAGAAGGTTCAAATTTACATCTTCGCGCAATTCTCACAATGTACTGTTTGATCTTTATGATAAATCATATAACATGGACTTAGAAGATTTTACTACTACTTGTAAACTCCCACAATGGGGTAGTGCTAGCGAACCTCACAAATCAGAGTTTAAAGATTTCCTTGCTAGTGTCACTGTAGGGGAATCCAGAGAAATAGCACAAGCTACCATAGGGAGCATTCATTTTCCCGCTATACATTATTTTGCTGTCTTTATAGGCAGATGCATAAATGGTAAGGACGAAGCATGTCACATGTGTGTTCCGGATCTTAGTGTTCTCAGGAGTGCGGTGTTGGGAGATAAACAATATAACTTGGGGGCCATTGTTGCACGTAGGTTGCATAATAATGGTTTACTTGGAAACCTGTTTGGCTGAATTTATGCAACCCGTATAGCTAATTTCCTTGGGGTACCCATACATGAAAGTGATAGAGAGTTGCTTCCTGCTTACCTAGATTATAATGCCATGGTTAACCATCAGTTTCTTGAAAGGAATGAACAGTTCCTCCAATATCGACTAATCTTTGACAGACGGCATACTATCCATATTGCTCTCCTTGCTACTACTTCCTTTGACTTTCAGGCAAAAAGGAGATACCTTATAACCAGGGAGGAGGCAAATGAATACGAGAGGAGGACGGAGGCAGCCCGCCTCCAAGCTGCAGCTCGTGAGGCAATGGCTGCTGCATCTCACTACGACCCCAGCTACCACTTTGAAACATGGGCATAGACCAACTTAGGCCAAAAGCCTAAGCTTGGGGGAGTACGTATTTCTCACCCGACATTACATTCATGTTCACACAGTCATTCTAGTTGTCGGTGCTCATACTTTTTCATTGTACTATCCATGCTAGTTTATTTTATTTTCCTGCTTTCTTCTTGTGTGTTTGAATAATCTTAAGAAAAACAAAAAAATAGTAATAGCTTTTAGCTAGTTTACTTTCCATGCCTCTAGTAGTACTAACTAAAAGAAAACTCAAAAAGATTTCTCGTTCTTCTTTTGCTTGTTGGGAGCTTTCCCGTGTAAATAGTTTTATTTCTTTCCTTTTCTTTGGGGGTCGTAAGGAGAAGACCTTGATGGAATTGTCGAGTGGCTCTTTTATGCATAATTGATTTATTTAATCAAGAGCCCATATTACTTTGTCTTCTCTCTTAATTGAATGCTTGCAAATTCCAGCTTAGTCCAATGCATGTGCACTATTATTATTATCCACATCGTTTGGTCGTGCAAGTGAAAGGGAATAATGATGATATATGATTAAATGATTGAGATAAGAGGAGCTGGTATGAACTCGACCTATCTTGTTTTTGTAAATATGATTAGTTCATCGTTCCTGATTCAGCTTATTATGAATAAACATGTTTGCAATGACAAGTAGAGATTATAGTTGCCTATATCATGCTTAATTAGCTAGGAGTCTATAATGGTTTACCTTGCATGCCAACATGCTATTAAAATGGTTGTGATGTGGTATGATAGGGTGGTATCCTCCTTTCAATGATTCAAGTGACTTGACTTGGCACATGTTCGCGCATGTAGTTGAAACAAAATCAACATAGCCTTCACGATATTTATGTTCATGGTGGATTATATCCTACTCATGCTTGCACTCAGTGTCTATTAATTTTAATGCATGTTCATGGCTGTTATCGCTCTCTAGTTGGTCGCTTCCCAGTCTTTTTCTAGCCTTAACTTGTACTAAGCGGGAATACTGCTTGTGCATCCACTTCCATAAACCCCAATGTTATTCCATATGAGTCCACCATACCTTCCTTTATGCGGTATCTACCTGCCGTTCCAAGTAAATTTGTATGTGCCAAACTCTAAACCTTCAAATGAAATTCTGTTTTGTATACTCGAACAGCTCATGTATCAACTAGGGTTGTCTGTATCTTCCATGCTAGGCAGGTTATTCTCAAGAGGAGTGGACTCCGCTCCTCACTCACGAGAAAATGGCTGATCACTGGGATGCCCAGTCCCTTGCTCAAATCAAATCAAAATAATTGCAAACAAAACTCCCCCCAGGATTGTTGTTAGTTGGAGGCACCCGTTGTTTCGGGCAAGCCATGGATTGATGCTTGTTGGTGGAGGGGGAGTATAAACTTTACCATTCTGTTTGGGAACCGCCTATAATGTGTGTAGCGTGGAAGATATCGAGATCTCTTGGTTGTTATGTTGACAATGAAAGTATATCACCCAAAATATTATTATCTCTGTTTCAAAAAATTGAGCTCTAGAACCTCTACAAATCCTTGCTTCCCTCAGCGAAGGGCCTATCTATTTACTTTTATGTTGAGTCATCACCCTCTTATTTAAAAGCACCAATTGGAGAGCACCTCTGTCATTTGCATGCATTACTATTAGTTTATATTGGGTATGACTATGACTGGATCTCTTTTACCATGAATTACAATGTTTAGTCAGTTGATCTTTAAAGGTGCCCTGCATTTATGTTTTGCGGTACCAGAAAGGGCTAGCGAGATACCATCTTGATATATCATATTATGATTGTTTTGAGAAAATGTTGTCATCCGAGTTTTATTATTATTGCTCGCTAGTTGATTATGCCATTGATATGAGTAAACATGAGACCTAAGTATTATTGTGAATATGGTTAGTTCATAATCTTTGCTGAAAACTTGAATGCTGGCTTTACATATTTACAACAACAAGAGCAAACAGAGTTTGTAAAAGATTTTCTTTATCACTTTCAGTTTATCAACTAAATTGCTTGAGGACAAGCAAAGGTTTAAGCTTGGGGGAGTTGATACGTCTCCGTCGTATCTACTTTTCCAAACACTTTTGTCGTTTTTTTGGACTCTAACTTGCATGATTTGAATGGAACTAACCCGGACTGACGTTGTTTTCACCAGAACTGCCATGGTGTTATTTTTGTGCAGAAATAAAAGTTCTCGGAATGACCTGAAACTCCACGGAAGTTATTTTTGGATTTAATAAAAAATACTAGCAAAAGAATCAAGGCCAGGGGGCCCGCACCCTGTCCATGAGGGTGGAGGGCGCCCCCCTAGGGCGCGCCCCCCTGCCGCGTGGGGCCCCTAGTGCTCCACCGACCTCAACTCCAACTCCATATATTCATGTTCGGGGAGAAAAAAACAAAAAGAAGGATTCATTGCGTTTTACGATACGGAGCCGCCGCCAAGCCCTAAACTCTCTCGAGATGGCTGATCTGGAGTTCGGGGCTCCGAAGAGGGGAATCCGTCACCGTCGTCATCATCAACCATCCTCCATCACCAATTTCATGATGCTCATCGCCGTGCGTGAGTAATTCCATTGTACGCTTGCTAGACGGTGATGGTTTGGATGAGATTTACCATGTAATCGAGTTAGTTTTGTTAGGGTTTGATCCCTAGTATCCACTATGTTCTAAGATTGATGTTGCTATGACTTTGCTATTCTTAATGCTTGTCACTAGGGCCCGAGTGCCATGATTTCAGATCTGAACCTATTATGTTTTCATGAATATATGTGAGTTCTTGATCCTATCTTGCAAGTCTATAGTCACCTATGTGTTATGATCTGTTAACCCCGAAGTGACAATAATCGGGATACTTACCGATGATGACGGTAGTTTGAGGAGTTCATGTATTCACTAAGTGTTAATGCTTTGGTTTGGCACTCTATTAAAAGGAGGCCTTAATATCCCTTAGTTTCCAATAGGACCCTGCTGCCACGGGAGGGTAGGACAAAAGATGACATGCAAGTTCTTTTCCATAAGCACGTATGACTATATTCAGAATACATGCCTACATTACATTGATGAACCGAAGCTAGTTCTGTGTCACCCTATGTTATAACTATTGCATGAGGAATCGCATCCGACATAATTATCCATCACCTATCCAATGCCTACAAGCTTTTCACATATTGTTCTTTGCTCAGTTACTTTGTCGTTGCCACTGTTACAATTACTACAAAACTGCTACTGTTACTTTTGCTACTGTTACCGTTACTTCCATACTTTGCTACTAAATACTTTGCTGCAGATACTAAGTTATCCAGGTGTGGTTGAATTGACAACTCAACTGTTAATACTTGAGAATATTCTTTGGCTCCCCTTGTGTCGAATCAATAAATTTGGGTTGAATACTCTACCCTCGAAAACTGTTGCGATCCCCTATACTTGCGGGTTATCACATGCATCTAGTGTATTAAGTTCATGGAAAAACGGAGTGATGCATTAAGCAAGATGACATGATGTAGACAAGATAAACTCATGAATGAATAAACCTCATATTTTTACCCTTAATAGCAATGATACATACGTGGCATGCCCCTTTTTGTCACTAGGATTCAACGCCGCAAGATCGAACCCATCAAAAAGCACCTCTTCCCATGGCAAGATAAATCAATCTAGTTGGTCAAACCAAACCAATAAATCAGAGAAGAAATACGAAGCTATCTTAATCATGCATAAAAGATTTCAAAGAACACTCAAATAATAGTCATGGATAGATCTGATCATAAACTCACAATTCATCAGATCCAACAAACACACCGCAAAAAAAAGAATTACATCATATAGAACTCCAAGAACATCAAGGAGAACATTGTATTGAAGAACATCGAGAGAGAAGAAGCCATCTAGCTACTATGGACCCATAGGTCTGTTGTAAACTACTCACGCATCATCGGAGGGGCAACAAGGTTGATGAAGAACCCCTCCATGATCGATTCCCCCTTCGGTGTAGTACCAAAGATGGCCTCCAGATGGGATCTCTCGAGAACAGCGGCTTGCGGTGGCGGAAAAACTATTTCGTGGACTTCCCTGAGGGTTTTCTGATTTTCTGGTATTTATAGAAGTGGAGTTAGGTCAAACGGAGCCTCGTGGGCCCACCACCCATCAGGGCGGGCCTGCTCCCTGGGTGCGCCCTGGTGGGTGGTGGGACCATGCTCCCACATTTGGTCTTCTTCCAAAGCTTCTAGTGTCCCTTATGTCCAGAAAAAAATCTCCAAAAACTTTCGTGGCATTTGGACATCATTTGGTACTGATATTCTGCGAAAACAAAAATAAGCAAAAAACAGCAACTGGCACTGGGCACTGAGTTAATAGGTTAGTCCCAAAAATGGCATAAAGTTTCTTGTAAATGTATATAAAACATCCACGATTGATAATATAATAGCATGGAACAATCAAAAATTATAGACACGTTGGAGACCTACGAGGCTCCGTTTGACCTAACTCCGCCTCTATAAATTCTCTAAAATCGTGAAACCAATAGAGGAGTCCACGAAATACTTTTTCCACCGCTGCAAGTTCTAGAACCACGAGATCCCATCTGGATGCCTTTTCTGGCACTCTGCCGGAGGGGGAATCGATCACGGAGGGGTTCTTCATCATCCTTGCTGCACCTCTGATGATGCATGAGTAGTTTACCACGGACCTATGGTTCCATAGTTAGTAGCTAGATGGCTTCTTCTCTCTTTTTGAACTTCAATATAATGTTCTCCTTCGTGTTCTTGGAGATCTATTTGATGTAATGACTTTTTGCGGTGTGTTTGTTAGGATCCGATGAATTGTGAGTTTATGATCAGATGTATCCATGAATATTATTTGAGTTTTCTATGAACTCTTTTATGCATCATTAACATAGCTTCGTATTTCTTCTCTGATTTATTGTTTTGGTTTTGCCAACTAGATTGATTTATCTTGCCATGGGAAGAGGTGCTTTGTAATGGGTTTGATCTTGCGGTGCTCAATCCTAGTGACAGAAAGGGACATGACACGTATGTATCATTGCTATTAAGGGTAAAAGGATGGAGTCTATTCATATGTGAGTTTATCTTGTCTACATCATGCCATCTTGCTTAACGCGTTACTCCGTTTTCCATGAACTTGATACACTAGATGCATGTTGGATAGCGGTCAATGTGTGGAGTAATAGTAGTAGATAGAGAATCATTTCAGCCTACTTGTCTTGGACGTGATGCCTATGTATGATTATTTCCTTGGATATCATCATAATTATTTGCTTTTCTATCAATTGCCCAACAGTAATTTGTTTACCCAACGTATGTTATTTTCTTGAGAGAAGCCTCTAGTGAAAACTATGGACCCCGGGTCTATCTTTTATTATATATTAAAACGAAAAATATCTTCCTGCAATTTTATTTTGTATTTTTGTCCGATCTATCTATCAAAAACTACAATTTGATCTTGCTCATAACCGTTGAGGGATTGACAACCCCTCTACGCGTGGGTTGCATGTATTTGTTGTTTGTATGCAGGTGTTGTTTACATATTGTTTCTTGGTTCTTCTACTGGATTGATAATCTTGGTTTCATAACTAAGGGAAATACTTATCTCTATTGTACTACATCATCCTCTCCTCTTCGAGGAAATCCCAACACAGCTCACAAGTAGCAATTGGTCAAATAACATGATGTAATTTCATCTCAATCCATTCTACCTGCTCACCCGTGGCGAAAATTGACATTATCTCTTGCAAAGAATCATGCCATGTTCTTTTAGAATAAATTTCTACATTCCACTCTTCAATGCATTCTAAAATTCTTTTAGAATTGGCTCATAGTACAATGATCATAATCATGTTTATTAAAGTCTTAATCTATCACATAGATAACGATTTACATAAGTCATTTCTGAAATTATATTTTAAATACCTCTTAAATTTCATTAAAATATTTCCTTCTAATGTAGCCATGCTTTATTAGAAGATAATATTCAGCTCCCACTAACTTAGAGTTCCTTCGCTTTATAATGAAACGTAATTAATTCTTTCTTCCATTAATGCGAATGACTCAAGAACATAACTCAATGTAATTTTTGTGCTATCCAGATAATTTGAAAAACACATTTTCCTTAGCAATTTCTTTTTCTGGTTTTGATCCTTATACAACCTCGGGCAACTTGATTTGACAAGTGTTACCTTATCACTATATTTTCTTTGTACTTGATGAAATAGTTTCACTCAAGACTAGCTTGATGAAATTAAATATTCATATTTGTTTTTCTTTATGAAACATTTATGACCTGTGATACAATATCACACAATATAACTCTCAAAATAAATGTAGGAGTTGCATGCATATTTCCTTTATTTCTGACCTCCATGACTCTAAGTCATTTATGAGCTTCCAGATCTGTTTGTAATGTTTTGCATCATTTGATTATTCATGGGATACTGTTGACTTGCACAAAGTGACTATTTCATCATATTCCTCTCATGATCATTTATAATACTTAGTTTGATTTTTTTGTAACTCATACATAGACTCATGGATGAGGTAATGATATGAAAACATTTGCATGTTTATCACATTTCATTCCTACCCGTCTCCAAAGATTCTTAACCTTAACCGGTATTATTTACATGTTTTAGTTATGAGAAGACACTTTTCTCAATTACGAATGTCATTGGACATTCAGGGTGTCAGTGGAATTATACCAATACTATATTGGTTCATGCAAAACTTTTATCTTTTATTCATGATGCGACTAATGATAAATAATTAAAGCATCACAAAATTCATGATAATGAGATAGTTTCACGAGGCCTAACTAAATTTTAATTAATTAGTGAGTGAAGAGTTTTGTGTTTCGCGTCACTAGGATAACATTTCATTAATTTCTCATCTCACAAGAAATAAGTATTATCATAATAGTTATCGAACAAACTAAGACATTCTTTTAGGCAACATGTTATAATAATATTAAGTCTTCTTTTACTCATCAATTTTCATTGATATTATTTCGATTCATACATCCCCCACTTAATATTCTGAAACATTGAGCACTTCAATAATTTCAGCTATTCCATCTCATTAATATGATATCTCATATCTTATTAATTCATCAATGGAACTTAATTAATTGGGAATAACCATTTTACTAGTAAATTTTCAAAATTCACAAGTGCCCGTCACTTTTATTAAATGGATTTTGACTTTATCATTTGATTTGGAGATACTTTTAAAACTTTGAGAAACCAACAAAAGTCATATCTCCAAAATCAATGCTTAAACTTTATAAGTATCACTACAATTAAGTGGTACTTTGAATCAAAACATTTCAAGACTTAATAATAAAATTAATGACATTATTCAATAATGAAGATCATAATTCGAATTTTCCAAAGATTAGAAAGTTCCTCACACATAACTTAAATTTGAACAAAACATTATTCCAAATTTTAAATTATTCATTACGAAATGATTGAACTAAAATAACTCTTATTTAGGTTCTAGTGTGAATCTTCACTCTTGACTTGGGCTTCCATCTGGAACATAGGAGGGGACATAAAATGCATCTTTCACTGCGCGATCAGCCTTCCTTTGCTTTCCAGCAGTTGCTCCTTCACAAGTACCTGCAATTTCTTGCAAGTGTGGGCAATCATTAAGTATCCCATATTTAATGCTTTCTAGAATATGTCAAAATTTGAATAACTCTAATACCTGCTTCAGTATTAATCAACGTATTTGTCTTCATCTCTGCTTCTCTAATGAAGGCAAACATTGCACGGACTAATTTGTATCCCTCCAAATTGTTGAACCAATCAACGAAACCACGATAAGATGGTGGGAGAGATATCAATATCATATCATCCATGTACTCGTGAGAAAGTCAATATCTAATGTTCCCAAACTTGTGCCTCGTTGGAATCGTACTCGTGCTGCTCCGGCGCCTCGTCATCCTCGACCTCCGGCTCCTATAAGATGTTGAGCTGCCATCGCATAGAGCAGACAATGCGCCCGCTTTGTACAGACACAAGAACCACTCATTTCACATCCATGTTGCCGGGGTCCGCCTCGATGATGGCCGCAACGACAACGTTGTATGGGTGTTCCCCTTCCAGCAGAGCCTCCGCCAACTGATGCTACTCCAGGAGCGCCAAGTTGTATTGCTGCCCCGCCTGAACTCGGACACCGGCGTGGCGTGGACGATCATCGCCTCCTTCTTTCCCTCAAGCACTTCCTGCTCCTCCGAGCTAGACTCCAGAGAGCTCGGAGGTTGGCCCGCCTCAGTGGGGGCCTGGCACTAGGCGTCCATTGCGCGGACCTTTGCCGTGATTTCGATGCGGTGCCACGACGACAACTGCTTGAACCACAAAACCGTAGAGACAACCATTGCGATAGCGAACAACGACATGGATGTGAACTAGGAGTGGCTGGATGGCGGAAGACGACTCAAAGGATGGGAGAAGGGGCTTGAGGTAGGGTTTGGCGGTGTGGCCAGCTGGCTTCAATTGTCGGGGCAGGCGGAGCGGTGTAGCCTTGTAGTCGTGAAAATCAAACAACCGAAGTAGGCTACATCATCGTGAATGCGGGTAGGAGGGTTGTTGGTCAAGTCCCATGTGAATGCGCATAGGCTGACTGCCAGTCACGTCGCGTATGAATGTGCAGAGGGTTCTGAGTCGTATGACGGAAGAGGGTTTCTGTGACAGGTTCCAGAGGGCGTTCGTACTCCCCTAAGCTTCCCCGATTTTGGCCCGGCTTGTGGAATTTTGAACGTCCGAGCCGATTTGATGACCCTCTTTGGAGGCCAAAAAGTATCTGAAGGGTTTGATTCGGATATTTGTAGGCGATCTTTGGTGTGCTACCGTTGGAACCCATGCTTGAACGCCGTCATCCAAGCCAAGACGATGAACAGCCTAAAAACGAACCTACTTTAGTTCAAAACTGTCCACACACGTGAATCCGGCGACCACCCTCGTCACTGACGACCGAGGTCGTCGGCTGAGGGGAGCCGCCGAAGGACGGCGGCAGAGGAACTCTCCTTGGGAGAGACGTTGGCGAGATCACCCTTTTTCTTCCAGAGGAAGAAAGATCGACCCGTCGGCCGTCAATTTGGAGGAGAGGAGGACGACGTCTATTACAGACGCCTTTGCTTCCATCACTCTCACCAATTGCACTACACAAACGCTTGGCGTGGAGGAGCAGGTCTATCCTGTAGCGGTTTTATTTACACACTCGTTTCGTATGTACCCTAACGGAAACCTGCCGCACGTAACGGAAAGGGAAAACGACTCTGTCCCCCAGGTCATGGCTTGACTCGAGAGGTCTTTTGCCAGGACCAGGACCGGGGGTGCGATACTACACCGTCTATGTAGAAAGTGGCCTGTCTTTGCACCACAAGTTACGGTTCTGACTGGCTTGACTTGATGATACTACACCGTCTCAGTCGGGAGGGTGGATATTTCAGCGCACAAACATCCATCCATCCATCCATGGAAGTCATTGCTGCCAAATGGATAAATAATTTGCGTAATATCTAGATAACTCACCGGGCTTCAATTTGACACGTATGTACTACCCTACGCCCCAACTTATGTGAGTAACAGCCAACGTTGCATTCGATTCAAATATCAGAGCTGGAACTATCTACATATGTGTCCAAGAATCTTGATACAAGCAGCAAAAGTCATGTCCAAGGAGATATTTAACCATTGAACTACGCTTGCTATGGATATTAAAGCATCTTCAACAGGTGATATACAATATTGCACTCAAAAAGGGATTTAGGGCACCAAAAAGTGGATTTTGAGGCATCAATTTCTTTTCTACCATAGCAGATGGGGTATAATAGGGCACAAGAGGGCGGTGGATCCGGCAACACGTCGGTGCGGCGAGGGCGGTACTGGCAGGAATTGGTCTGCATGGCGGAGATAGCGGCCCAATATGGTGTGGTGGCGGTCGATTAGGTCAACGGCGACCAATTTGACCACAGATCCGGTGGCAGGACGGTGTGGCTGTAGCGGCCGGATTTGGCAGCGATGTCGGTGCAG
>NC_041389.1:663998361-664001759 GCF_002162155.2 Triticum dicoccoides | reverse complement strand
GGGGTTCTTGTTGGTTGGTGTGAGCGCGGTTGCGCTTTTGTTATGTTGCAGCCGCAAGCGTGATGTATATTTGCATCACTTTGCTGCAAAATTCCAGGCTGCCGCAAAATATTTGCATCACCAAATAGAGACAAGGCATTTGCTGGAGGAACATTTCTGGGTCCAAATGCCCTAATAACAGTTTTTCGGATAGCTGCCGTATTTTGTATCATCTGTTGTTGGAGTTGGAGATGCTCCTAAGGACGCAGATACAAGGAACAAAAAGCCATGCCGGAGGAAGTACTGCTTATCATACCCAAGAACCTTCTCATACAAATACAAGGAACAATTCCACTCTTGCTGGAACAGCTACCCATTTTCCAATATGAAGCTGCAAAACACAAATATACTCCCTCCGTCCCATAATGTAAGACGTCTTTGACACTAATGTAGTGTAAAACATCTTACATTATGGGACAAAGGGAGTACCAAACAAACAAGCAAGACAAGCTGGCAGCTTATGATCCCACAATCAACAAACTGTGACAGCAGATCCTTCTCATGTTCCTCAAGACCCCTGCAAATAACAAGAAAATGGCAGCAAACTGAGCAAGTGAGATTCAAGATCAGATGAGGCGGCACCTGCATCGTTAGCAAACCACTTGCCACCCCCACAACTCTTGGATCAATCTGAGTCCAGAATTCAGTTGGAATAACACTTCAAAGGAACAACAGCAATTTGACCACAAGTATCCTTCTGGTGTGAGGATTTAAGACCAGAGGAAGCAACATCACAGGTTGCCACTTGCCACCACAAGTTTGGATCAATATCCTGAATCCTGAATTCAGTAGGAACAACTTCGAAGGAATAACAGCAATTTGAGTATTTGACCACAGGGTGAAGCAAGTGCTGCATCGTTGTGTACGCACAGGCTGCAACAAAACCCACACTGGATCAACATCTTGAACCTGAATTCATTTGGAACACAGGTCCATGGCCCCAAGCAAAGTCACTTCTCATTGTAAAAAGCCTCTTCCAGATCTCTTTCAGAAGATTTCTCTCACACTGATAAGTGTGTTTTGCCTTCACTGAACAGATGCTCCAGACATAAACCATTCAGCAGGAGCAGGTTTCCTTTGGTCCAACTGCCAGTTGGGTAATTATCCCGTTCACATAAACAACATACTAGAGTACTTTTATTTCACACACACGCGCATACTGTAAACACGGTGGCGGGCATTAAACGGTTACAAGCCACGTAGGTTTCATAAGAGCGAAGATAAACAGCTTTTGTCTTGCAGGGTCGAATTGAAATATTTACAGGAAACCACAGCATAAAGACGCGGCCTCATGAGAGTCTTCTTTCGGGACTCCGTCTACATGTTGGAAGCACGGGAGCCAGGGCGATGCTGGCTACAATAGAGATAACTCAAACCACTCAGCATGATGTCAAGTATAATCAACAGGAGCGTTCTTACCGTCGTTCCCATCAGTAGAAATCGAAGTAGCATAATTACCTTCAGCTCTCAGAAGCACGTGGGCCATTTTCATCAGATGATGAGGAGGAGGATTCATCTCCGAATATCGCGTTCAACGCAGACGTCACATCTCTGTCATTTATTGAACTTCCATCAAGCAGCCTGCCTCCATCATGGTTAGCACCTTCTATATCACTATTACTTGACTCAGCATGATCTCCATCAGCACTCACTGTCCCACCACCACTGCCTGATTCACATGGGTTCTTTGACTCCTCTGTAGGCAACTGAAATCGACAAATTGGGCAAGAACTGTGGAGCTCCAGCCATGGAAGGATGCAATTGGAGTGAAACTTATGTTGGCAAGGCATCTCCTTCGCCTCCGTCCCCATTTCAAACTCCTCAAGACAGACTGTACAGCCCAATACTTCCTGGATGTTCACAGTTGGCAATGCTGCCACAGATTCCTTCTTGGCAGGTGGAGTCCCAGAACGATTCAGGTCACTGTCTGCCAAACGCTGCAAGAGCATATCTAGACCAGGACCAAGAAAGTAGTCTCCAAGTGAAACGCCAGTACTTGTGTTGCTTGAGTTCTCTTGGTTGTCACTAGGTCCAAATGTTCCTTGGAGAATAATGGCCTCATTGTTGGAGTTGATCAGTATTAAGCTCTCTGTCCTTTCTCCCCCTCGGTCTCTCTCCCTTGCTCTCTCCCTCTCTCTTCTAGCCCTCTCCCTCTCCCTTCTCTCCCTGTCCCTTCTTTCCCTCTCCCTCTCCCGGTCTCTCTCGCTGTCCCTGTCCCTGTCTCTGCCAATGCCATCCAAGCCCCTTAAGTCATCACGGAGGGTCTGAAGCAGCCTGACAAGCGATGAGCCCCTCCTCCTTCGCCTCCTAATCATGTCTTCAAGCTCACGGTCAGAATCATCATCATCATCCTCTTCATCCTCATCATCAGTATCCCTCAGTGCACTCCTGATCCTTGCTTGGCGTGAGTCCTCATCAGAAGAAGAATCCATCATATCCCTCTGGGGCCTTGATCGCCGAGACGAACCTCCCATCATCCCAAGCAGCAGCGGGGCCCAGAGCGAGAGGTTCCGCTCAGACCTCACGTTCGTGGACGGCTCAAAGCCCTCGGACTCCATCTCTTCCACGAACCCGCCATCACAGTCCGGGCACTTCTTCTCCGGCTCCACAGGAACGATCACCTCAGCGCAGCTGTGGCACCAGTACCTGCTTTCCTGACCTTCTTCCATCTTGTGACTCTCCAAATGCTTTCCTCCCTCTTACCCCTACTGTAGTACTATCTTGCAGTCCTGATCCACGGCCGAAACACTTTATAGCACAAACAACTAATAACTACACAGACAAGAAGATGCCTTCCTTGAGCAGCACAGCGAAGCTATCCTTTACAGCACCCTGAAACAAAGTTTCCCCCATGAGCATCTCCATTTAATTTGCACCAAGGCAGGAAGTAGCAGATCTACCAACAGAGAAGTAAACCATTTCCTAGTAGTATAAGCCACACTTCACAATCAAGAAAGGCACACATGATACTTCCTGGAAACTTTCTACACGAGCATATCCACTGGATTTGCACTAACACAGAAAGTTAGAGATCTACTAACAAGGTAAGGCAAACCAGTTTGTTTGTACTAGTGCAAACCATGCTTAACAACCAAGAAAAGCAGGACAACACTCAGAAGCTTTCTTCTACCATACACCAGCATCTAGTACAAGCAGAGCAGGCATGCCTAGTGAGAAATCGAGCCAAGCATCATTCGCAACAAAAAATTAAGAAAAGGGTGGCCGGTTTGGGTGAAACCCAGGGTCCTCCTGCCCTCAGATTCGATTTCAGACCAACGAAGCCACTCCTGGTCGCCTACCGACCCCATAATCCAGCCCGCCCGCCACTCTACCACAAACTCGAGATCCGCGTCAGAAAC
>NC_041389.1:663988269-663997888 GCF_002162155.2 Triticum dicoccoides | reverse complement strand
CCATGATTCTTCCGCCGGCGCTCCGCTCGTCAGTGTGGGCGTCAGCAAATTGGTTGGGGGTGGGGTGGGGTGGGGTGGGGGAGAGGCGGAGGGGACGAAGGGGAGAGGAAAGGGAGGAGGGGGGGATAAAGTCGTGCGCCAGTGGAAGACCCCGCCGTCGGGCCGAGTAATTTATCATTTCAGCGGGGACTTCGGTGTAAATGCCGGTTTTGTTACCGGTTTGGCCCTGGGTTTATTAGATTATTGGTGAGTGGGTGGGAGTGGGGCCTCGGGATTCCGAGACGTGAGTCCGCGTTGTACTCTTTGTCCTTTTTTTTAATTATTTGTGGGAGTCCGCGTAACCGCGTTGTACTGCTGCTTGCTCCGGCCCACTTGTGAAAAGCCGTATAGTAGTGTGAGAATGCGACGTGTAATCCAACGGACCGTCGCTGGTTAGTGGGTGCGATTAGGTGTGCTCCTGCATCATCTACGTGTTTGTGTTGTTTGTTCGTGAGATGGATTACGTGGCGACTGCGAATTGTTAAGCATTTGCATTTCTTTATCTTTCTAATTTAATTAATATAGTCTCTTTTTTGTGGGGAATTTAATTAATATAGTCTAATATAGATTAATTTAGAAGTTTTCAATATTTTCCTCGGATAACATATTTTACCGTCTATCCATCTCTTTTTTTTTGCGGGACGTCCATCCATCTCTGAATGCACAGAACCATGACTTCCATTAAAGCTGATGCAAGGGAATAAGACCAAATAGTCAACGAACGAAGCAAATTGAAAACACAACACAAGATAATCATGAAAAAAGACATGAGATAAACATCTACGGCTAAGTCGGTGTTCTTCGCTGTAATGCCTTGTAGAATGAGAATACACTGCCCACAACATCGCCAACTTCAGCTTGTGACGGCTAGAAGCCTATAACCGTAACTGTCGTCATGGATGTATGGTCCAATCAATTAAGGACAACATACGTGAAAGCAAGGCCTTCAACAATCTAAGGCGGAAGTGTTTGGTTGTTAATACTAGAAGAACGCCCGTGCGTTGCAACGGGCCCATATTAACTTTAAGAGTTCAATATTAATTATGTTAATAATACATTTAATATTCTTATACATATCAAATGACACTGGCGATCTTTTTTGTCAATTTAGCAACGGGCTCAGTTGCAACGGGCTCTTTATACATATCAGACAACTCGCTACTACTTAAACTACAACTATGGCTACCAATATTTTTTTGTCAATTTAGCTCAGCAATAGTGCGTGGCTTAATAGACTGCTTTGCATTCACCCCCTCAGAAGACAGAGAGAACCAACTCAACATGTCAGAAGATTAACAGAAATTTCATTTGTATGGCATGAACATATAGCAGGAGCACCAACACATAGATCAGCAGAGAGCAGAGCACAGCATGCACACACTCGGGCCATCTATATCGTACACACACAACAACGCACACACGCATCACGCTGGCATACACATACAGAAAAGCAGGCACACACGCATCATGCACATTGGCCGGTGCGACGCACGCAGAGCAAGTACGTACGCACGGAGAGCAAGCTAGCAAGCATGCACGCGTCCAACCCCGCCGCTGCATGCGCTGGCAGAAGGTGAGACAGCAAGAGAGACTGCACATTGAAGTTGTCCATGCAAGGCTGGAGGTGCTGGGCCGGCGACGGCGGTGTGAGGACGGCGCTTGATTCGTTCCCGGTGGCGTGGAGCTTGGGGCGGCAACGCGGCGATAGCTAGTGCTCGGGGATGGGGGTTTGGGGCGGGGGCAGTCGACCCGATGGTTGGCGAAGTTAACGGGCTTGGGCGGCTGGAAATTCGGCGGGTGGCGGCGGCACAGCGCGAGGATGGGACATGCGGAAAACCTAGCGGGCGTTCAACTACCAATACCCACGCCTTTTTTAGGGGAATTGCTTGTGAAAATAACGTGCGACGACGACTTAGCGAGCGGATCCCCTTAAAAAAGACATAGCGAGCAGATTCCCTTAAAACTGGTAGGAATGGATACGATTGATGACGTTGATAAATAGTGGTGAATGTTGGCCTAATTTACTATCATCATGCATGGAAATGAATCATCAAGAAAAAGAATACTTCCTATTACTACACTCATAGGAAGCTTCCTAATCTCTGCTACCAAACAGTTTCTGCCCAAACAAGGAAGGAAAGTTATGGACGTGCTTCGGAAGGAAACAAACGTTATGAAGATTAATTGTGATTGATTGTGATTGATTCTTTTACATAAAGACATTACTAAATAATTTGCGTCGGTATGGAAAGTTCTGATCCGTTCAGTTTTTTTCGTTGTGTGAGAGGGTGAAGTGAAAATAAACCGATGAAGTGGGGGAGGCGACGAAAAAATCTACGACGGTTAACCTACGAAAAAAACCGGACGAAAGTGGTGGGACGAAAAAAAATCTGGAAGCGAGACTACCAACTGCTAGGAATGGATACGATTGATGACGTTGATAAATAGTGGTGAATGTTGGCCTAATTTACTATCATCATGCATGAAAACGAATCATCAAGAAAAAGAATACTTCGTATTACTACACTCATAGGAAGCTTCCTAATCTCTGCTACCAAATAGTTTCTGCCCAAACAAGGAAGGAAAGTTATGGACGTGATTCGGAAGGAAACAAACGTTATGAAGATTAATTATGATTGATTGTGATTGATTCTTTTACATAAAGACATTACTAAATAATTTGCGTTAGTATGGAAAGTTCTGATCCGTTCAATTTTTTTCGTTGTGTGAGAGGGTGAAGTGAAAATAAACCGATGAAGTGGGGGAGGCGACGAAAAAAATCTACGACGGTTAACCTACGAAAAAAACCAGACGAAAGTGGTGGGACGAAAAAAAACCTAGAAGCGAGACTACCAACTGCTCCATTAGGAGTAGAGATACTTCCATAGTAAAAGTTTTTTTTTATTCCACACGGAACCACCATAGCGTCCACCGTGATGGAAAAAATGTCTCTAGCACCCCTATTGCATCTTTTGCCAATATACTAAATACTATACTTATTCATAGATACTACTAGGATGGTAAGAGGCAAATTACTCGTACGTGTTCTAGTCAAGGCTTGAACCAATTAGACGCCTCAAAACGACTGTTGAAACTAAAGTCAAGTCTCGAGCCTTCTCAAGCAGTCTGGTCATTTGGGGGACCTCTCATGTTTTTTGTATTATATATGTAAGATGCTCTTTTGATGCTACATTAGCGCATCTTTAACGTTGACCCGTAAATTTGCTCCCGCATTTGTTCACGAACAGGGGGACCAGTCAGTGGACATGGATACGGAAACCGGCCATTAAATGCTATTTTGTATATGTCCGTCGCTAAAGGGCAATTTGAAATTCAAATAAAAGTCCGATCCATAGCACGCGTCAGATCACACCTAGCGTTGGTTCACATGCCCGATCACAACAAAAAATAGGCAAGTATGCTTAAGTTTTTACATGCCCGGTCATAAAAAAAATAGCAGTCTATCAATCGGTGCAAAATTTTAAGATTTTCTGCCCTGCCAGACCAGCAATCCGAGCATCCTCCATGCTCAAGGTGTCGTCGCCACCGCGTCTGCAGCCTCCACCTCCTTCTGCTCCTCCTCCTCCTCATCCTTGTCCGTAGCCTCCAACTCATCTTTTTGTCGCTGCAACATCTTGTAGCGGACTGCTTGCACAATCATTCTTCCGTCGGCGTCCAAAGACTCCAGCTTCAAGGACAACATCTTGGCGTCCTTCTCGTCGGCTGCGATCTTCACCTTCTTTTCTTCGAACATCGCCTTCTTCTCCTCGAGCATGGCCTTATTCTCTTCAATCAAGGCCTTCTTCTCTTCAATCAAGGCCCTCTTCTCTTTGAGCGCTAGCTTTTTCTCGGCCACCTCCATCAACAGTTTGAACCTCTTCGCCTTTTTTCCTCCTTGATATCCGAGCACTGCACGTATGCCTCCTCCTTCTTGGACAAGATATCCTCGAACCTCTCCATCATCTTCACCGCCGCCCCTTCTAGCTCTGCCCTCTCCTACTCCGACTTCTTTTCCCGAAACCTCTTCTAACTTTCTTAGCTGGTTCTTTTTGGTTCTTCCCCAGTGGCTTGGACGATGGTCTTTGCTATGTATACGTTCCACTTTGGTTGCCCATTCAACTTCAACCAGCATTGCATGACGGTGAAGTTTTTCTTCTCCAACTTCTTGAACACCATACACGCACGAGAAGGCTACAAAATAAAACATTGTAAACAAAAAAATGCATGTCCGGCTAGTGATCAACAAAACTATGAATATTTGGTAGTGATAAACAAAAATATGCATATCCTGCTAGCGATCAACTAAACTATGCATATCCGGTCAATGATCAACAATACTATGCATATCCGAGTACAAAACTATGCATATCCGGGCAATGATCAACAATACTATGCATATCCGGCTACAAAACTATGCATATCTGACCAAATGAACTTACTTTCTCGGTGATTTGCACAATGAGATGCGCCAAGTGGCCGCAATACTTCGACGCGACCTCTTGGATGGTGTACCATCGATGGTTGAGGGACTTTGGTTCGCGGTTGCGGATGACCGCATCGGAGTAGGGCGTGAAATGCTTGTGTTCCTCCAACCATGCGTGGATGTTGTCCAAAAAGTTGAGCCCTTTTGTTCCGTGCTATGGATCGGATCGAGGCTAGTGGCCAATCATGCATCGCACAACAGCTCGTCCTCCCGCATGTTGAATCTTACTTATCTACCCTTCTTCCTGGATTGCCAACAAAATCATCTAAATCGCCGTCCTCATCCTCCTCCACCTCCTCCTCCTTTGCCTGTTCGATGGCCTAACCCTGTTTCTTGTGTGCCCATGCCAGTCTGGGTGTAGGTCTGCTGCGTATCGGTCTGGCTGTAGCCCTGCTGGGTGTGGGCGTAGTTGCTAGACTAGGTGGGAACCAAGTCTTCCGCCTGTCCTTCCTCATAACCTCCTCCACCTCCATCATGGATGATGATGAACATCTCCATGTCCTCGTCGTCGTATGCCTTCTCCCCTGCTTTAGGCATAGCAGCGAACAGCGTGCGGGCACCCATGTGCTCCCTGCCCGCTGTCCGCGCCCGAACGAGTTGTGCACAGAAGACTCCAAGAAGAGCAGCGGTGCCACATTATGTCGATGATGTAAGGCGCTTTCCCGGTGGTGGTTGTTGTGGACTACCTACTGTAACGCCCAAGATGCAATTCTATCCCAATCACGTGATGAACTCATGATTGGGGCACAATCACATTTTGAACGCGTAGCAAGGTGATATACAAATTCATACAACCAAGTGAAAAGATAGAATACGAGATCCAGGCAACACTTGCCCCAAAGTAGCATAAATATGACAAGAATAGCAAGGCAATGCAATAAATGAAACAAAGCAAAACCCAAAACGAAACTAACAAGGATGAAACCGCTTGGAATTGATCATGACAAGGTTGGATACATTGCCAAAATATGGAGGTTTTACATATGGGGTGTTACACCTACCGAGCTGGTTGGCGTAGTAGTAGGATGGAGCCTTGTAATGCTTCGTCCATGGCGGCATATGGACGGTGGGTGACACCATCAAGGCTCCGCAACCCTGGCCGCGACCTCCACTATGTCCACGACCAGCATGCCCACCGCCATGGACACCATTAGCACGTTCTCCGCTGCCTTTCGCTTCTTGAGTGTTTCCTCCTTTGCGGGCTTCGCTTTGATGCGGCGATTTTGCCGCGTCGCCGAGTTGATCTTTTGGGTGAGGGTGATGCTCGGATCCTCCTGCGCCTCCATCACCTCCAGCTCCGGCAAGTCCTTGTCCAGTTCTATGTGTTGACGGCGGGAGCGAAGAAGAAAGAGGGACAAAAGGGTCAGAATTGGATGCAGAGAGCGGTAGGATGGAAGAACAGACTGAGAGATTTTGGCGCGGAAAAAGTGTGCGATGCTACAAAATCACGACCTTTCTGTTTTTCCTTTTGGGTAGGCCATGGTGTAAGACTCCGACATGTCTCGGGTCTCGTGTCCGGACTCCTCTAAAGTGTTGAAAACATGGTCCGAACCGCTTGGCGGACCGATACAGGGCTGCATTGGATTGCTTCCTGGACCCGGACAACTCGGTCCGGGCTGTTCGAGGGTCGGCGTTGGAGATGCCTTATATCAGCATTTGGAAAATAACAAGGCTAGATTTTCTACCAACTTCAAAGATTGTCTCCAATGCGGACACAAAAGATTTGTCTTTTTTAATTAATCCAGAAGAGTAAAATTGTGTGTTCAAGAAAAAGAAGAGTAAATTTGGCAAATTGATTTAGCGGAAAATGCACTGTATACTAGGACAGGAATTTTCATGTTTGTAATAGTATGTTTAAAGTAGTGTTTGACTAAAATACTTGTAGTACTTAAATAGTACTCCCTTGGTTCACAAATATAAGATGTTTTTAACACTTTAACACAGACTACATACGGACCACAATGAGTAAACAAACACATTAAAACTTGTTTATATGCATTCAATTCAGAAAAAAAAAGGAACATATTACCTCCGCACAATAATATAAGACGTGTTTCTATAGCCCAAACTAGTCTAAAATATTTTGATACGGAGGGAGTATTATATTTGTGGATGAAGGGAGTGTATAATTTTTTGATTACAAGCAAACCACCAATAACTGCACTGCACGCGTATAGGACGCGCACATGCCGCGGTGAACTAACATATACTCTCTTTTTTTGACCCTAACTAACATATTATTTTTGTACTAATATAAGTTAGACTTTAGTTTCAAAAATGTTTTTTTGAACATTAGTACAGACGCAAGCGCTCATACATACGCGCATACACTCATTCATATGAATGCACACACGCACATCTATCCCTATGAGCACCTTCGAGAGACTGAGCCGGCATGTTATCTTGAAATTTACAAAGTTAGCGTAGGCGTCTCGTTGTCGACGGGAACGTCTTCTCTCACTGAAAGTGCATTGCCGGAAATCCTGAAATAAATTTAGAAAGAATGCGAACACCAGGACTTGAGCCCTGATGGGCTGGAATACCACTGTTTCTCTAACCATTCAATTACATGTTGGTTTGCTAGTTTAAAAAAATATTGGCTAGTGCAGTACCACTAGTATGATAGTGGAGTAGTTCGAGTAGCAACGTGGTTGCCGCAGGTCCGCCTCGTCTCTGGTGGCCCTAGGGCCATGTGGGCGTGGTGGATCCTGGCAAGGGCCGGCGGGAGGGCTCCGTTGTTAGTCGTTCCTTCAAAATTTGTTAGGGTTTGTGTCCTACTCAGGAAGACGAGACGGTGGCGGCTCCCTGAAGATGGAATAAAGGTCTCCCCGCCTAGTCCCGTTCCGGTGGTGCGTCTAGCATCGTTGGTGGGCGTGTGGAGGTGTGTCTCCGGCGGATCTATCCTCGGTGAATTTGCTCGGATCTGGTTGTGATTCGTCTATGTTCGTGTGTCTTCAGGTTGGATCCTTTCGATCTACGTTATTCTTCATCAGCGGCGGTTGCTGTTCTGGTGCGCTGGTCTTACGGGGCCTTAGCACGACGACTTCCCGACTGTCTACTACAACAAGTTGTGCCCGACTCCGGCGAGGGAGGGGTGATGACGGCGGCGCGCCTTCGGCTCGTTTCAGTGATTGTAGTCGTCGCTAGGTGGTCTACGAATCTGGATGTAATTTTTATTATTTCTAGTGTTCGTTGTACTGCCGTGATGGAAGATGAATAGATTGAAAGTTTTCTGAAAAAAAAAGTAGCAACGTGGTTGCTTTGAAGCAGAAGTCGCGGACGGCGTGACACGTCGGTGTCATGGGCCGGCTACAAGAAACGAAAAATAGTCGCTACGTAAGTGGGACCCTCCATCATCCACACAGAACAGATTACCGTAGTGGACGGGTAGAAATTATCCAGTGGAAATCACGTCGTTTTACTCCGTCGTCTCGTGCGTAGGCTTGATGGTGATTAGCTGCATCCCCTCGACTTGATCGCTCCCACTTGTTGTTTTTGTTGCACAGAATGCATCGTGGGATGAGGACTGGTAGACTGCACTGCGGGCTCTGCCAAAGCGCGTAACAGCTTCAGGCACACGTGGGGTCCCGTGATTGCGCTTGTCTGGCAGATGACAGAGACAGACCGACTTGGGTCGCGGGGATCTTCTTCTTTTCCTCTGAAAGAAAAACACTTTCTCTTTATTAAAGCATCTTCAGCCGCGCCTCCAACAGCCCCCCTCCCTGATTTTTTAGCGCCGGTGGCTGAAAATCGGCCTAGTCGCGTCCCCAGGATCTCATTTAGCGCCGGTTTGGGCGAAATTCAGAGCCGGCGATCCCGCCCCGAACCCAAACGACCGGCGTGGGGCCGCGCTGTCGGCGACTGGAAGCTGACTGGAAGACCTTTTCCCGCAGTTTCCTCCCGCACTCACCCCTCTCTTCTCCATTCCTCCCGCCAAACCCCTCCCTCCTCCCTGCCCTTTCGCCGGCCATGCCGCCGAAGAAGTATGTGATGCCGCGCGCCGCGACGGATCCCGCCGCCGCCGCCGCCCAGCCGAAGCAAAGGAAGCCAAGGGTGTCACGCCCAATATGCGACCCTATCCAAAAGGAACTCGAAGGTCCCACCAAGGATAGACCCGCATATTGAAACGCTTTTGCAAGGTGGATATCATTACATCAACATTACATAATATATGGGGATACATACATAAGACATACAATGCCACATGAATACAACATCACAATACATAAGAGCAACATCCGACTACGGATGAATCACAAACAGAAACTCAAACGACATCCACCCTGCTAGCCCAGGCTGCCGACCTGGAACCTATCCCCTGATCGAAGAAGTAGAAGAAGAACTCAACGCAAGCAAGCATCGCTCTCGCCTCATGATCATCGCATAAACCTGTACCTGCAACTATTGTTGTAGTAATCTGTGAGCTACGAGGACTCAGCAATCCCATTACCATGGGTATCAAGACTAGGAAAGCTTAAAGGGAAAGGAAGGGGTAAAGTGGTGAGGCTGCAGCAGCGACTAAGCATATATGGTGGCTAACATAACGCAAATAAGAGCGAGAAGAGAGCAAGCAGAACGGTCGTCAACTAGTAATGATCAAGAAGTGATCCTGAACTCCTACTTACGTCAAGCATAACCCAAAGACCGTGTTCACTTCCCGGACTCCGCCGAAAAGAGACCATCACGGCTACACACGCGGTTGATGCATTTTAATTCGGATCTGGTGTCAAGTTATCTACAACCGGACATTAACAAATTCCCATCTGCCTATAACCGCAGGCACGGCTTTCGAAAGATTATACCCTGCAGGGGTGTCCCAACTTAGCCCATGACAAGCTCTCGCGATCAACGAAGGAATAGACCTTCTCCCAGGAAGACCCGATCAGACTCGGAATCCCGGTTTACAAGACATTTCGACAATGGTAAAACAAGACCAGCAAAGCCTCCCGCTGTGCCGACAAATCCCGATAGGAGCTGCACATATCTAGTTCTCAGGGCACACCGGATGAGCCAGACGTCGGGTTGGCATAGACCCTGGTTGCCCAGGGGGCGCCGGACATCGCTCGGTTTGGACCAACACTTAGACAAGCACTGGCC
>NC_041389.1:663980533-663988073 GCF_002162155.2 Triticum dicoccoides | reverse complement strand
AAATAAAGATGACCCTCGGGATGCGCGACTCCCAAGGGGAAAAGGGCTAGGTGAGGCAAATGGTAAAACCAATGTTGGGCCTTGCTGGAGGAGTTTTATTCAAAGCGAACTGTCAAGGGGGTCCCATAAATCACCCGACCGCGTAAGGAACGCAAAAATCCGGGAACATAACACCGGTATGACGGAAACTAGGGCAGCAAGAGTGGAACAAAACACTAGGCAAAAGGCCAAGTCTTCCACCCTTTACCAAATATATAGATGCATTAATAATATAAGAGATATTGTGATATCCCAACCAAAATCCTGTCCACCATGGAGCAATCTTCAACTTCACCTGCAACTAGCAACGCTATAAGAGGGGCTGAGCAAAAGCGGTAACATAGCCAAGCAACGGTTTGCATAGGAAAGGTGTCAAAGGTTAGAGGTTCATGGCAATCTGGGATGGCTCGATAAACAGATGATAGGTAGCGCAGCAAAGTGATAGAACGAAGCAACTAGCATAGCAATGATAGTATTGAGATCCAGGGTAGCGGTCATCTTGCCTGAAATCCCGCAAAGAAGAAGAACGAGTCCATGAAGTAGACGAACCAACGTAGTCGAACGAATCCTCACGAACGCAATGTTACCGGAACTAAGAAGCAACACCGGAAAGAAGCAAGCAACATAGTAAACAACCATCACATAACCATGGCATGATGCACAATCAAGTATGATGCGTGTCCGGTTTAATGAGGCATGGCATGGCAAAGTGCACAAACAATCCTACAAATTAAGTGGAGCTCAATATGCAACGAGTTGCATATTGACGAAACACCACAAGCAATTATTTAGTTGATCTCGTTTAGGCTACCAAGCAATATTAAATGTTGTTAAACATGGCAAGAGGTAAAGCATAATGAAACTACCTATCTAGGCAAGTTTACATGAGGCCGGAAGTAACAAACAACAAGTCCGAAAAAATCCCCATATGCATATTTTAGATTCGGTACTGTTCTGCCCTAAACCATATTTTAGAGTTGTTAAACATTAAAACAAAGTGCACCATGTTAAACTAGGCATTTTTCTACCCCATATACATATAAAGTTTATTAAAAATGGAGCTACGGTTATTAAGTTATGAAATAAAGCATTTTAACATGGCATTTAAGCAAATTAATGGAAACAGCAATTTAAACATTTTAAACATGCATGAAAGTTGCATATTATTAAACTAGATAAAATTCTAAGCATATTGCATATAAGACATGTTTTATTTGGATGCATGGTTAAATAGTTATTAGCAGTTTAAAACAGGGGCATTTTCTGTAATTATTAAATCACTGGATAATACACAAATTCGCAGACGCTGGAAAAAAACGTATCGGGCCGAATCTGAGCAAACGGGCCAACAGGAGCAGGCGCTGGGGGGGGGCAGCTTACCATGGGCCAAGGCCCGGTCGGCGGAGACAGGAGCTGGGCCGGAGGGAAGGGGAGGTTGGGCCGTGGCCCACGTGGTTCTGGCCGGCGGGAGGCCGTGGCCCACGCGGGCGGCGTGGTTGCCGGCAGGAGCGGGACGGGGCGTAGGAGGCGGAGGCAACGGGTTCCGGCAGGTCCGGCGAGGCCGGAGGAGGCCCTGGGGTCGGCGGCTCTGGCCGGATCCGGGTGGGTCCGACCCCGGGGAGTCCATTCCCGGCGGCAGCGAGGTCCACCGGCGACGAGACCCTGGGCGGCGGCGGCGGCGGTCCTGCAGCACACGGGATCTGAGAGAGAAAGAGCGAAAGAAGGAGGAGGAGAAGGCAGGGGGGGCACGGAGGCGCGACCTGGACGGAGGTGGCCGGAGACGGCGAAGCCCGGCGGGGTTCCGGTGGTGCGCGACGGCGCGAGGCAGCGGCAAGGCGGCGGAGGCGCTGGCGAACGGGAGGAGGTGCGGGGCGCACGGGCGGCGACGATGCGGGCTTCGCGAGGCCCAGATCGGCCCGGGGCGGGCCTGGTGCGGGCCGGGAGAGCCGCGGAGAGGTGGGAGGAGGCCGGGGCGACGTGGCACACGGGGAGTGGAGGAGGCTAGCGGTTGCGGCGGCGTAGGTGGCGGCGCGGCCACTAGGACGGCGCCAAGTGGCGGAGGAGGCTGGCCGGGCGCGGAAATGGAGGAAGATGCGGCGACTGAGAGGTGGGAGGAGGGGTAGGGTAGGTTTAGGGGCTAGGGATGCCCAAAATGAGCTATGTGGGTGTTTATATAGAGAAATGGCTAGGGTTAGGGGGGTTTTGAGGCCGTCTGATCTCGATCTGGCGGCTCCAGATGCGAGGGGGGTATGTTGGACCTAGGTGGGTTGTGTAGAATGCCTTGGGCTGAGAAGAGAGGGATGAAGTGCGGCCCGGCATGGTTTCCGGAGACCGAAAACGTCCGACGAATATACCGACTATATCGCGGTTATATATTTAAGGGTTGGGCAGTCAAACGAACTCCGAATGCGATGAAACTTGGCAGGCGCTCTGTCTACACTATAATAAGACCGCACGACAAGTTGCAACCCATTCCGAGAACATTTTTATGCCACTTACAAAATAATATTTCGGAGGTGCCGCGGGCGCGTGCGAGTGTGGTCGGCTCAGAACGAACAACAGAGAGAACCGGCGGAACCCGAACGGATGCAAGTTTTATGAAAACATATGGATGCGATGCACATGATGCTATGAGATGAGATGCCTGACAAGAACAAAATGCAAAACAAAAGACAAAAACCCAACCACGAAGGAAATATCATATAGCATCTCCGGAAAAGGCAAGAGTCGGAGTTACGAATATGGAAAGTTGTATCTGGGGCGTTACAACACTCCACCACTACGAGAGGATCTCGTCCCGAGATCTAGGATGGCACCGGAGGGAAACAGAAGAGGAAGAGAAGAGGTAAAAACTAAGTTGCTTCTTCGACAACCGAGTGAAACCATGAACCATGAGAGGTTGAGAAAAATGAAGAAAGAAAACAACGAAGATGAACAAAGTTGAAAACACTCCGTTTAAAAAGAGGAACAAGGAACATTCAAGAACCAATAGGTTGCAAAGACGTGAATGACGAGCACAATGGACAAGAAGGAATTGAAACCACTCTGGTTGAAACGAGATAAGAATGAATAATAATGATATAATTTGGACAGCACTCCGACTGTAAATGGAAGGAATTGAACATGAACTTGAGAAGATGGGATGATACTTGATGAAATCAACAACACACTGCCTCCGGAACTATTGAAAGAGTGGCATAATGGGTAAGAAGGATTTCAGACAGCACTCAGGTTGAAAAGAGAGGCAAAACTTGACAAGATGAAAGAACTTGAATGAGAGCACAACACTCTGGTTAAATGGATAAGCACGAAAAGAACACGATCTTGACAAAACAAGATGATGAGTGAAGAGAACAACATCACAATGCCTTCGGAAGAAAGAATAGAAGATAGATCACTGGAATAAAAGAATGGAGAAGAAAATGACAATTTCTGCCACAAATGAACTTGGAAAGCATCCTTGCAAAGAAGGATTGAATGGAGTTGTTGGAAAACCAACAACGAAAAACACAAGTTTGTAGTGGGCTTATGGAAACATCGCAAGACTATGAGATGACATTCTGCCACTAACGAAAAACAATTGCTTGTTTGAGATCAACGAAGAGATGAAAAACCTCTTTCACCGAGAAGGATATGGAGAAAGCTTGGATCAATGATAAGCACCACAAATAGCAACATTCCCAATGGAAGGCTTTAGGTGAAATATAACCCAAGATAACTCCAACAAAGAGATTGATTGGACGAAAAGATATCTTGAACGAAGAGAAAATGATGGATTTAATTAACTCATTCCTGACAACTTGTGAATCATGAAGCACGTAGAGAAATTGCCAAGGATGACATAACACCATCTCAAAAGATATTGTAGAAGGAATTGCACTTCAAAACGCAAGAAGAAGAATACTTGAACTCCTCAGAAAAAACATGTGTTGGGCACCATGTTTAATTTTGAGTATAGCTTGGCGGATCATAACTTCAAGAGAAATCTTGAAGAACAATTGAAGAATGAAAAGAATCCTTGACGAACCATCATGTAGAGCCTCCATGAATAACTCCGGTAATAAAAGGATGATGAAAAGAAAAAGAAGTTGAAAACACAAGGTGAAGCCTTGCAATGATTTAGATGGAGCTTCATGACGATGTAACCGAGAAAACTTGGAACTCCGAAAAAGGAAAAGATGAAACACTAGAACCGTGAATTACTTCATCATGAACAATCTCCGGAAGAAAAGAATTGAATCACCTCGAGGAAATAAGAATAAGATTTCTTGTATGCTTATCCTTTATCAAATTAAATTGATGACAAGCAATGGATTTGACATACTACTTATTCTCGTAGAAAGGATTAAGAGAGATATAGCGCAACTTGAGAAGGTATTGCTGGAAACACCGGTAGGATTGAAACAACGAAAGAATGAATGGATTGGTATGGTAATGAAGGAAGTGAAATCTTGAATGAACCACTGTAAGACTTGAAAATGAAAGTAGCAAAAGCACAATTCACCGGGAAGAATTGGAAAACAAAAGAAGATACTTGAGGGGATTTAGATACGTGAGAACGAAGAGATCATGACCTGATTAGAGGGTATTTGAACGATTCACCGGTAAGATTTGGAGAACGATAGCTACACGCTGAGAATGAAGAATTATGAAATGATGGCCTCCGGAGGAAAGAAATGGAAACAACTCATGAAATGCTCCGGATGGTAAGAGAAGAATTGTCACAATCAAAACAATTATGAGGATAGCATGAAGCTAGAACCATGAATATTCAAGAGAATGGACCAAGATTTTAGAAGAAACACTTCTTCGGTCTTCACATGGTGAGAATGATGACGAGAACCACCAAAATTACTGAGATACTTCAGTAGAATGGAAAACAAAGAAGTTGAGCCAACAATGAAAATGATTTGAAATCGATCTTGGAAAGGCATGTGACTGATGAAATTCATTCTTACGTCAAATTTGGAAATGAATTTGAGAATAGCTCCGGGAAAATTAGAAGAGTCAGGTAAGATCCTGGGAACAGACCTGTGGGTTAGGGCCCACTCGAAAGAAACATCATTGAAGGATTGCTTGAAATAGAGATTGCACTGGTTGAATTAAATGACTTGAATGAGATAACAACCTCAAAAAAAACTTGAATGGATTGAGAATGGAAACACGAATCTTCCAAGATATCTTCAGTACTCCAAAACAAATGAATAGCGAGAAGTGAAAGATTAAGAGGTGCACCGGTATGAGAAAGCATTTGACACGAGGAAAAGAATATGATCAACACTGAAAGCTTGAATTGGATCCACCGGAGAAGAAAAAAGAACGAAGGATGATGAACTTGAAACTGTTGAGCATCTTCATGGGAAATCCACCGAATAAGAACATTGATTGAAAAGAGTGAATAGACTTCACATGAATACATGGATACTTGATTAACATATATGAGTCCTTGAAGAAAAAGGGTGGGAGGGCGGGAAAACAAAGGCAACTTGGGTACGGATGAAACGAACAACGTTGGGAAACTGAGAGATGATCTTGTGAATGTTGAAATGATCGGATCCACTTGAAAAGAAGCACACCGGTTGGAAAGAATTGACATGACGAGCTCGATGATCAAGAAGGATTAGTATTCACATAGCAATATGAGAACACCGTTTAGGAAAGGTATGGATTCAACATTTGACTTCGAAGCAACTCGAATACCACAAATAAAACAAAACAAAGGATTTGGCTTGCAGAATAAGCCGGAAACAAACATATGATAGATCCCATATCGTATCATGTGTCTGTTGGAAAGATAAAACTAGAGCTACTTGAATTCCCACCTATAAACTCCCGAAACTTTCTGGTTATGCAATCAGGTGTTGGGGATACAGGGGAAGCAATATATCTCACCCAAACTAACAATACCTACATCCAAAGTTGTATCCATCCGTCAACACATAACCAAGAAACCTTCGGAAATCGTGTACCTCAACCTTCGAAAAGCATCCGTTATACGAGTTATGGCAATACTCTCGAGCTCGCCCCAGTACTGGGTTATCGGGGTTATCTCACCAACAACTGCATAAAAGAGATTTTCGATGTCGGCAAAACTCAGGTATTCCAGAACTGCAACGATAAAGTTGTGACGACAACACCTCGGAGCTCAACTCCCCGGGTCAATGCCACATAAATAGACAGGAGGCACCAAGAACAATGTTCTCGTCACAAAACCATCGGAACGATTCCAAAATACCCGCGTGATCCTAAAAAAAAATTTGAGTGAAATTTGAGGAGAGGAAAGACAAAACATCTACGTCAAGAGTCCTCACCAAAGCGACGAAGGGGGCTGAGGAGTAAAAAGAATCCTACTCTCCGATATATATAATCCTAAGACTCAAAACATTTTTCTTCTAGACTCAACAACGGCCAACAATCAAGGGGGCTCCTATGGTCGGTCGAGGCTCTGATACCAACTTGTCACGCCCAATATGCGACCCTATCCAAAAGGAACTCGAATGTCCCACCAAGGATAGACCCGCATATTGAAACGCTTTTGCAAGGTGGATATCATTACATCAACATTACATAATATATGGGGATACATACATAAGGCATACAATGCCACATGAATACAACATCACAATACATAAGAGCAACATCCGACTACGGATGAATCACAAACAGAAACTCAAACGACATCCACCCTGCTAGCCCAGGCTGCCGATCTGGAACCTATCCCCTGATCGAAGAAGTAGAAGAAGAACTCAACGCAAGCAAGCATCGCTCTCGCCTCATGATCATCGCATAAACCTGTACCTGCAACTGTTGTTGTAGTAATCTGTGAGCCACGAGGACTCAGCAATCCCATTACCATGGGTATCAAGACTAGGAAAGCTTAAAGGGAAAGGAAGGGGTAAAGTGGTGAGGCTGCAGCAACGACTAAGCATATATGGTGGCTAACATAACGCAAATAAGAGAGAGAAGAGAGCAAGCAGAACGGTCGTCAACTAGTAATGATCAAGAAGTGATCCTGAACTCCTACTTACGTCAAGCATAACCCAAAGACCGTGTTCACTTCCCGGACTCCGCCGAAAAGAGACCATCACGGCTACACACGCGGTTGATGCATTTTAATTCGGATCTGGTGTCAAGTTATCTACAACCAGACATTAACAAATTCCCATCTACCTATAACCGTAGGCACGGCTTTCGAAAGATTATACCCTGCAGGGGTGTCCCAACTTAGCCCATGCCAAGCTCTCGCGATCAACGAAGGAATAGACCTTCTCCCAGGAAGACCCGATCAGACTCGGAATCCCGGTTTACAAGACATTTCGACAATGGTAAAACAAGACCAGCAAAGCCTCCCGCTATGCCGACAAATCCCGATAGGAGCTACACATATCTCGTTCTCAGGGCACACCGGATGAGCCAGACGTCGGGTTGGCATAGACCCTGGTTGCCCAGGGGGCGCCGGACATCGCTCGGTTTGGACCAACACTTAGACAAGCACTGGCCC
>NC_041389.1:663979003-663980360 GCF_002162155.2 Triticum dicoccoides | reverse complement strand
GGGGTAAAATAAAGATGACCCTCGGGATGCGCGACTCCCAAGGGAAAAAGGGCTAGGTGAGGCAAATGGTAAAACCAATGTTGGGCCTTGCTGGAGGAGTTTTATTCAAAGCGAACTGTCAAGGGGGTCCCATAAATCACCCGACCGCGTAAGGAACGCAAAAATCCGGGAACATAACACCGGTATGACGGAAACTAGGGCGGCAAGAGTGGAACAAAACACTAGGCAAAAGTCCAAGTCTTCCACCCTTTACCAAATATATAGATGCATTAATAATATAAGAGATATTGTGATATCCCAACCAAAATCCTGTCCACCATGGAGCAATCTTCAACTTCACCTGCAACTAGCAACGCTATAAGAGGGGCTGAGCAAAAGCGGTAACATAGCCAAGCAACGGTTTGCATAGGAAAGGTGTCAAAGGTTAGAGGTTCATGGCAATATGGGATGGCTCGATAAACAGATGATAGGTAGCGCAGCAAAGTGATAGCGCGAAGCAACTAGCATAGCAATGATAGTATTGAGATCCAGGGTAGCAGTCATCTTGCCTGAAATCCCGCAAGGAAGAAGAACGAGTCCATGAAGTAGACGAACCAACGTAGTCGAACGAATCCTCACAAACGCAACGTTACCGGAACTAAAAAGCAACACCGGAAAGAAGCAAGCAACATAGTAAACAACCATCACATAACCATGGCATGATGCACAATCAAGTATGATGCATGTCCGGTTTAATGAGGCATGGCATGGCAAAGTGCACAAACAATCCTACAAATTAAGTGGAGCTCAATATGCAACGAGTTGCATATTGACGAAACACCACAAGCAATTATTTAGTTGATCTTGTTTAGGCTACCAAGCAATATTAAATGTTGTTAAACATGGCAAGAGGTAAAGCATAATGAAACTACCTATCTAGGCAAATTTAAATGAGGCCGGAAGTAACAAACAACAAGTCCGGAAAAATCCCCATATGCATATTTTAGATTCGGTACTATTCTGCCCTAAACCATATTTTAGAGTTGTTAAACATTAAAACAAAGTGCACCATGTTAAACTAGGCATTTTTCCACCCCATATACATATAAAGTTTATTAAAAATGGAGCTACGGTTATTAAGTTATGAAATAAAGCATTTTAACATGGCATTTAAGAAAATTAATGCAAACAGCAATTTAAACATTTTAAACATGCATGGAAGTTGCATATCATTAAACTAGATGAAATTCTAAGCATATTGCATATAAGACATGTTTTATTTGGATGCATGGTTAAATAGTTATTAGCAGTTTAAAACAGGGGCATTTTCGGTAATTATTAAATCACTGGATAATACACAAATTCGCAGACGCTGGAA
>NC_041389.1:663935445-663978756 GCF_002162155.2 Triticum dicoccoides | reverse complement strand
GGGAAGGGGAGGTTGGGCCGTGGCCCATGTGGTTCTGGCCGGCGGGAGGCCGTGGCCCACGCGGGTGGCGTGGTCGCCGGTAGGAGCGGGACGGGGCGTAGGAGGCGGAGGCAACGGGTTCCGGCAGGTCCGGCGAGGCCGGAGGAGGCCCTGGGGTCGGCGGCTCTGGCCGGATCCGGGTGGGTCCGACCCCGGGGAGTCCATTCCCGGCGGCAGCGAGGTCCACCGGCAACGAGACCCTGGGCGGCGGCGGCGGCGGTCCTGCAGCACACGGGGTCTGAGAGAGAAAGAGCGAAAGAAGGAGGAGGAGAAGGTAGGGGGGGCACGGAGGCGCGACCTGGACGGAGGTGGCCGGAGACGGCGAAGCCCGGCGGGGTTCCGGTGGCGCGCGCCGGCGCGAGGCAGCGGCAAGGCGGCGGAGGCGCTGGCGAACGGGAGGAGGTGCGGGGCGCATGGGCGGGGACGATGCGGGCTTCACGGGGCCCAGATCGGCCCGGGGCGGGCCTGGTGCGGGCCGGGAGAGCCACGGAGAGGTGGGAGGAGGCCGGGGCGACGTGGCACACGGGGAGTGGAGGAGGCTGGCGGTTGCGGTGGCGCAGGTGGCGGCGCGGCCACTAGGACAGTGCCAAGTGGCGGAAGGAGGCTGGCCGGGCGCGGAAATGGAGGAAGATGCGGCGGCTGAGAGGTGGGAGGAGGGGTAGGGTAGGTTTAGGGGCTAGGGATGCCCAAAATGAGCTATGTGGGTGTTTATATAGAGAAATGGCTAGGGTTAGGGGGGTTTTGAGGCCGTCTGATCTCGATCTGGGGGCTCCAGACGCGAGGGGGGGTATGTTGGACCTAGGTGGGCTGTGTAGAATGCCTTGGGCTGAGAAGAGAGGGATGAAGTGCGGCCCGGCACGGTTTCCGGAGACCGAAAACGTCCGACGAATATACCGACTATATCTCGGTTATATATTTAAGGTTGGGCAGTCAAACGAACTCCGAATGCGATGAAACTTCGCAGGCGCTCTGTCTACACTATAATAAGACCGCACGACAAGTTGCAACCCATTCCGAGAACATTTTTATGCCACTTACAAAATAATATTTCGGAGGTGCCGCGGGCGTGTGCGAGTGTGGTTGTCTCAGAACGGACAACGGAGAGAACCGGCGGAACCCGAATGGATGCAAGTTTTATGAAAACATATGGATGCGATGCACATGATGCTATGAGATGAGATGCCTGACAAGAACAAAATGCAAAACAAAAGACAAAAACCCAACCACGAAGGAAATATCATATAGCATCTCCGGAAAAGGCAAGAGTCGGAGTTACGAATATGGAAAGTTGTATCCGGGGTGTTACAAAGGGCTCCGCTCTCCAAGCCCCCCGGCATGACCAACGCCGAGTGGAATGCGGATGTGGAGCGCCAGGAGGCCATCACCACCGACACGCGCAACAGGGCCAAGAAGGCGAGGGAAAAAGCAGCGTATGCTGCGGCGGCGGCGGCGGCGGAGCGTGCCGCCGAACAGGCGAAAGTGGCGCGCGCGGCGATGACAAATTATCCACCCGGTGGGCACCCAAATTTACCAAGTTAAAAGAGTGTTGTCGTCGAGGCGACCCCAAACCCTAGAAGGGCTGCCGAGGCCATCCAATTTTACCAAGTTAAAAGAGCGTTGTCGTCGAGGCCACCCCGATCCATTGAAGCGTTGCCGAGGCCACCCCAAACCCTAGAGAAGCGTCGAGGCCACTAATTAATATAATTCCTTGTTGTGATTAGCTATAGCTAGGTCTACGTTTGCCACTAATATATCCATCTGTCATGTTTGTATAATAATTGCCATGTTGTAATATTTGCAGAAACTATGGAGCACGGCTGAGACGAGGAAGCAGAACAGGTGTTGGGGGACATAATCGCAAACAGAGGTGATGTCATGTCGTATCTCAACGAAACCGATGGTCTGGAGGGAGAGGGTGAAGCAGGCTATGGTTATCGAACAACGGAGGAGGAAGGACATGATTATGATGTCTCCAGTGACCGAATGCCGGTGCAAGAAGGAGACCGTGATGATGGCTCCGGTGACCAAACAGAGTCCGGCCAGGTATATATATTAATTAAGCCTATGCTGACTAGCTAATTGATGCATTAATTGTTTTGGTATCTACACATATTAACTCTCGTCTTTGTTCTTTTTTCTAGCCCTCCGGATCGAGCACATCATCGGTAAAGAGACGAGGCCCAAAGAAAAAGTTGCGCTCGGATGAAAGGTTCACGATCACAGCAATATCACGTGATGGCCAACCGATTGAACCCCTCTGGACCAAGGAATCATTTTCTGCTCAGTGCGGGGTTCTTGTTAGGGACATGATCCCGATCAGCATCGAGCTATGGAATGAGCCTAAGAAGGAAGAGCTCCAAGTTTCTTTTGACGAAGATAGACAAAAAGAGGATCTTTGGAAAGCGCTGAAGGTAAATTTCACCCTACCGGAAGAGGAGGATACGAAGAATCCAGTTATAGAGCCATTGATCAAGTCCTGTGCTCTCAAGAAGATGGCAGATCTATTCAGGAGGTGGAAGAATAAGCTGAAAGCAAAGTTTGTCGACAAAGAAAAGACTCCAGAATTCATCGGCCGGTATGAGAAGCTCAGTGATCAATGGGACACATTTGTGGCCAACAAGACATCGGAGAGGAGTAAGAAGATGTCAACGACAAACAAGATAAATGTTGCGAAGAAGGAGCATCACCATTGCACGGGGTCAGGTGGCTACCTCAAAGCCCGGCTGTTGTGGGCCAAGGCTGAGAATGACCTTCTTGATAAAGGGGTCGAACCAGAGACATTGAACTTGTTGGGGAACGTAGCAATAATTCAAAATTTGCCTACGTGTCACCAAGATCAATCTAGGAGATTCTAGCAACGAGAGAGAGAGGGAGTGCATCTTCATACCTTTGAAGATCGCTAAGCGGAAGCGTTACAAGAACGCGGTTGATGGAGTCGTACTCGAGGCGATTCAAATCGCGGAATATCCGATCTAGCGCCGAACGGACGGTGCCTCCGCGTTCAACACATGTACAGCCCGGGGACGTTTCCTCCTTCTTGATCCAGCAAGGGGAGAGGAGAAGTTGAGGGAGAGCTCCGGCAGCATGGCGGCGTGGTGGTGGAGCTTGTGGATTTTTTGCAGGGCTTCGCCAAGCTCTAGAGAGGAGGAGGAAGTGTTGGAGGAGGGAGGGGCTGCGCCAGGGAAGGGGTGTGGCTGCCCTCTCTCCCCCTCACTATATATAGGGGGAAGGGGGGAGGTGGAGGCGCCCTAGGGTTTCCCTAGGGGAGGGGCGGCAGCCACAGGGGAAACCCTAGATGGGTTTGGGCGCCCCCACCCCTAGGAAACTTGCCCCCCCAAGCCGGGAGGGGTGGCTGCCCTAGGGGAGGCGCCCCCACCTCTCCAGGTTACGTGATATGGGGTGGGAGGGGCGCTCAGCCCCTTAGTGGGCTGATGTGCCCCCTCCCCTAGGCCCATAAGGCCCCCCAACGCTTGTCGGGGCCTCCGAAACCCCTTTTGGACACGCTGGTCGTCAACCGGTACCCCCGGAACAATCCAGACTCCAATACCCTTCATCCAATATATCGATCTTCACCTCCGGACCATTCCAGAGTTCCTTGTCACGTTCGGGATCCCATCCGGGACTCCGAACAACCTTCGGGAACCACATACTATTCCCATTACAACTCTAGCATCACCGAACCTTAAGTGTGTAGACCCTACGGGTTCGGGAACCATGCAGACATGACCGAGACATCTCTCCGGCCAATAACCAATAGCGGGATCTAGATACCCATGGTGTCTCCCACATGTTCCACGATGATCTCATCGGATGAACCACGATGTCGGGGATTCAATCAATCCCGTATACAATTCCCTTTGTCCATCGGTATGTTACTTGCCCGAGATTCGATCGTCGGTATCCCAATACCTCGTTCAATCTCGTTACCAGCAAGTCTCTTTACTTGTTCCGCAACGCATGATCTCGTGACTAACTCCTTAGTCACATTGAGCTCATTATGATGATGCATTACCTAGTGGGCCTAGAGATACCTCTCCGTCATACGGAGTGACAAATCCCAGTCTCGATTCGTGCCAACCCAACAGACACTTTCGAAGATACCTGTAGTGCACCTTTATAGTCACCCAGTTACGTTGTGACGTTTGATACACCCAAGCATTCCTACGGTTTCCGAGAGTTGCACAATCTCATGGTCTAAGGAAAAGATCTTGTGCCAAGCTTAGGATTGGGTCTTGTCCATCACATCATTCTCCTAATGATGTGATCCCATTATCAATGACATCCAATGTCCATGGTCAGGAAAACATAACCATCTATTGATCAATGAGCTAGTCAACTAGAGGCTCACTAGGGACATGTTGTGGTCTATGTATTCACACATGTATTACGGTTTCCAGTTAATACAATTATAGCATGAACAATAGACAATTATCATGAACAAGGAAATACAATAATAACCATTTTATTATTGCCTCTAGGGCATATTTCCAACAGTCTCCCACTTGCACTAGAGTCAATAATCTAGTTCACATCATTATGTGAATGTAAGGAATCCAACACCCATGGGGTTTGATCACATCATGCTTGTGAGAGAGGTTATTAGTCAACGAGTCTGAACCCTTCAGATCCGTGTGTGCTTTACAAATCTCTACGTCATCTTGTAGATGCAGCTACGACGCGCTATTTGGAACTATTCCAAATAACGGTTCTACTATATGAATCCGTTTTACTACTTAGAGTCATCCAGATTAGTGTCAAAGTTTGTATCAACGTAACCCTTTACGACGAACTCTTTTACCACCTCCATAATCGAGAAAAAATTCCTTAGTCCACTAAGGATAACTTTGACCGTTTTCTAGTGATCCATTCTTGGATCACTCTTGTACCCCTAGACTGACTCATGGCAAGGCACACTTCATGTGCGGTACACAGCACAGCATACTGTAGAGCATAGGGGACGACCTTCGTCCTTTCTCTCTCCTCTGCCGTGGTCGGGTCTTGAGTCTTACTCAATACTCACACCTTTTAACACAATCAATAACCCCTTCTTTGCCGATCTATTTTGAACTCCTTCAAAATCTTGTCACGGTGTGTATTCATTTGAAAGTACTATCAAGCGATTTTGATCTATCCTTATAGATCTTGATGCTCAATGTTCAAGTAGCTTAATCCAAGTTTTCATTGAAAAACACTTTTCAAACAACCCTATATGCTTTCCAGAAATTCTACATCATTTCTGATCAACAATATGTCAACAACATATACTCATCAGAAATTCTATAGTGCTCCCACTCACTTCTTTGGAAATACAAGTTTCCCATAAACTTTGTATAAATCCAAAATATTTGATCATCTTATCAAAGTGTATATTCCAACTCCGAGATGCTTACTCCAGTCCTTGGAAGGACTGTTAGAGCTTTGCATACTTGTTAGCATCTTTTAGGATTGACAAAACCTTCTGGTTGTATCACATACAACCTTTCCTCAAGCAACTCGTCGAGGAAACAATGTTTTGACATCCTATCTGTAAGATTTCATAAATAATGCACTAGCTGCTAATACAATTCTAACAGACTCTTAGCATCACTACAAGTGAGAAAATCTCATCATAGTCAACTCCTTGAACTTTTCGGAAAACATCTTAGCGACAAGTCGAGCTTTCTTAATGGTGACACTTACCATCATTGTCCGCCGTCCTTTTAAAATCCATCTGTACCCAACAACCTTATGACCATCAAGTAGTTCTTCCAAAATCTACACTTTGTTTTCATACATGGATCCTCTCTCGGATTTTATGGCCTTGAGCCGTTTGTCGGAATCCGGGCCCACCATCGCTTCTCCATAGCTCGTAGGTTCATTGTTGTCTAGCAATATGACCTCCAAGACAGGATTACTGTACCACTCTGAAGCAGTACGCGTCCTTGTCAATCTACGAGGTTTGGTAGTGACTTGATCCGAAGTTTCATGATCACTATCATTAGCTTCCACTTCAACTGGTGTAGGTGCCACAGGAACAACTTCATGTGCCCTGCTACACACTGGTTGAAGTGATGGTTCAATAACCTCATCAAGTCTCCACCATCCTCCCACTCAATTCTTTCAAGAGAAACTATTCCTCGAGAAAGGACTCGTTTCTAGAAACAATCACTTTTGCTTCCGGATCTGAATTAGGAGGTATACCCAAATGTTTTTGGAGTCCTATGAAGATGCATTTATCCACTTTGGGTTCGAGCTTATCAGGCTAAAACTTTTCCACATAAGCGTCGCGGCCCCAAACTTTTAAGAAATGACAGCTTAGGTTTCTCTAAACCATAGTTCATACGCTGTCATCTCAACGGAATTACGTGGTTCCCTATTTGAAGTGAATGCGGTTGTGTCTAATGCCTAACCCATAAACGATAGTGGTAATTTGATAAGAGACATCATGGTATGCACCACATCCAATAGGGTGCAGCTATGATGTTCAGACACACCATCACACTATGGTGTTTCAGGTGGTATTAGTTGTGAAACAATTTCCACAATGTCTTAATTGTGTACCAAACACGTAACTCAGATATTCATCTCTATGATCATATCATAGACGTTTTATCCTCTTGTCACGACGATCTTCAACTTCACTCTGAAATTACTTGAACCTTTCAATAATTCAGACTTGTGTTTCATCAAGTAAATATACTCAGAATCTACTCCACTCATCTGTGAAGTAAGAGCATAACTATATTCACTGCGTGCCTCAGCTCTCATTGGATTGCACACATCAAATGTATTACTTCCAACAAGTTTCTCTCTTGTTCCATCTCACTGAAAACGAGGCCTTTCAGTCATCTTTCCCATGTGGTATGATTTGCATGTCTCAAGTGATTCAAAATCAGGTGAGTCCAAATGATCCATTTGCATGGAGTTTCTTCATGCGTACATACCAATAGACATGGTTTGCATGTCTCAATCTTTTCAAAAAACAATTGAGTCCAAAGATCCATCAACATGGAGCTTCTTCATGCGTTTTATACCAATATGACTCAAATGGCAGTGCCACAAGTATGTGGTACTATCATTACTATCTTATATCTTTTGGCATGAACATGTGTATCACTACAATCGAGATTCAATAAACCATTCATTTTTGGTGCAAGACCATTGATGGTATTATTCAAATAAACAGAGTAACCATTATTCTCCTTAAATGAATAACTGTATTGCGATAGACATAATCCAATCATGTCTATGCTCAGCGCAAACACCAAATAACAATTATTTAGGTTTAACACCGATCCCGATGGTAGAGGGAGCATGCGATGTTTGATCACATTTACCTTGGAAACACTTCCAACACATATCGTCACCTCGCCTTCAGCTAGTCTCCATTTATTACGCAGCTCTTTTATTTCGAGTTACTAACACTTAGCAACCGAACCGGTATCTAATACCCTGGTGCTACTAGGAGTACTAGTAAAGTACACATTAATATAATGTATATCCAATATACTTCTGTCGACCTTGCCAACCTTCTCATCTATCAAGTACCCAGGGTAGTTCTACTTCAGTGACCGTTCCCCTCGTTAAAGAAGCACTTAGTCTCGGGTTTGGGTTCAACCTTGGGTTTCTTCACTAGAGCGGCAACTGATTTGCCGTTTCATGAAGTATCCTTTCTTGCCCTTGCCCTTCTTGTAACTAGTGGTTTTACTAACCATCAACAATTGATGCTCCTTCTTGATTTCTTTTTTCGTGGTGTCAAACATCGCAAATAGCTCAAGGATCATCATATCTATCCTTGATATGTTATAGTTCATCATGAAGCCCTAGTAGCTTGGTGGTAATGAATTTGGAGAGACATCACTATCTCATCTGGAAGATTAGCTCCCACTCGATTCAAGTGTTTGTAGTTCTCAGACATCTGAGCACATGCTCAACAATTGAGCTTTTCTCCCTTAGTTTGTAGGCTAAGAAACTCGTCGGAGGTCTCATACCTCTTGACGTGGGCACGAGCCTGAAATCCCAATTTCAGCCCTTGGAACATCTCATATGTTCTGCGACGTTTCAAAAATCGTCTTTGGCACCTCAATTATAAACCATTTAACATTACTGAACTATCACGTAGTCATCAAAACGTGTATGTCAGATGTTCGCAACATCCACAGACGACGTTCGAGGTTCAGCACACCAAGTGGTGCATTAAGGACATAAGCCTTCTGCGCAGCAATGAGGACAATCCTCAGTTTACGGACCCAGGCCGCATAATTGCTACTATCGAGTTTCAACTAAATTTTCTCTAGGAACATATCTAAAATAGTAGAACTAAAGCGCAAGCCACGACATAATTTGCAAAGACCTTTTGACTATGTTCATGATAATTAAGTTCATCTAATTAAATTATTTAATGAACTCCCACTCAGATAGACATCCCTCTAGTCATCTAAGTGATACATGATCCAAGTCAACTAGGTCGTGTTCGATCATCACGTGAGACAGACTAGTCATCATCGGTGAACATATCCATTTTGATCGTATCTACTATATGACTCATGTTCGACCTTTCGCTCTCTCGTGTTCCGAGGCCATGTCTGTGCATGCTAGGCTCATCAAGTCAACCTAAGTGTTTCACGTGTGTAAATATGGCTTACAATCATTGTATGCGAACGTTAGAATCTATCACACCCGATCATCACGTGGTGCTTCAAAACAACGAACCTTAGCAACCATGCACAGTTAGGGGGAACACTTTCTTGAAATTTTAGTGAGGGATCATCTTATTTATGCTACCGTTGTTCTAAGCAAATAAGATGTAAACATGACAAACATCACATGCAAATCATAGAGTGACATGATATGGCCAATATCATCTTGCGCCTTTGATCTCCATCTTTGAGGCGCGGCATGATCACCTTCGTCATTGGCATGACACCATGATCTCCATTATCAAGATCTCCATCATTGTGTCTTCATGAAGTTGTCTCGCCAACTATTACTTCTACTACTATGGATAACGGTTAGCAATAAAGTAAAGTAATTACATGGCATTTTCAATGACACGCAAGTCATACAATAAATTAAGACAACTCCTATGGCTCCTGCCGGTTGTCACACTCATCGACATGCAAGTCGTGATTCCTATTACAAGAATATGATCAATCTCATACATCACATATATCATTGATCACATTCTTTTGGCCATATCACATCACATAGCATACCCTGCAAAAACAAGTTAGACGTCCTCTAATTGTTGTTGCATGTTCTACGTGGCTGCTATGGATTTCTAGCAAGAACGTTTCTTACCTACGCAAAAGCCACAACGGTGATATGCCAATTTCTATTTACCCTTCATAACGACCCTTTTCATTGAATCCAATCCGACTAAAGTGGGAGAGACAGACACCCGCTAGCCACCTTATGCAACAAGTGCATGTCAGTCGGTAGAACCTGTCTCATGTAAGCGTACGTGTAAGGTCGATCTGGGCCGCTTCATCCCACAATACCGCCAAACCAAGATAGGACTAGTAACGATAAGCAAATTGAACAAACCAACGCCACAACTACTTGTGCTCTACTCGTGCATAGAATCTATGCATAAACCTGGCTCTGATAACACTGTTGGGGAACGTAGCAATAATTTAAAATTTTCCTACGTGTCACCAAGATCAATCTAGGAGATTCTAGCAACGAGAGAGAGAGGGAGTGCATCTTCATACCTTTGAAGATCGCTAAGCGGAAGCGTTACAAGAACACGGTTGATGGAGTCGTACTCGAGGTGATTCAAATCGCGGAAGATCTGATCCAGCACCGAACGGACGGCGCCTCCATGTTCAACACACATACAGCCTGGGGACGTCTCCACCGTCTTGATCCAACAAGGGGAGAGGAGAAGTTGAGGGAGAGCTCCGGCAGCACGACGACGTGGTGGTGGAGCTTGTGGATTTTCTGCAGGGCTTCGCCAAGCTCTACGGAGGAGGAGGAAGTGTTGGAGGAGGGAGGGGCTGCACCAGGGAAGGGGTGCGGCTGCCCTCTCTCTCCCTCACTATATATAGGGGGAAGGGGGGACGTGGAGGCTCCCTAGGGTTTCCCTAGGGGAGGGGTGGCGGCCACAGGGGAAACTCTAGATGGGTTTGGGCACCCCCACTCCTAGGAAACTTGCCCCCCAAGCCGGGAGGGGTGGCTGCCCTAGGGGAGGCGCTCCACCTCTCCAGGTTACGTGAGATGGGGTGGGAGGGGCGCTCAACCCCTTAGTGGGCTGATGTGCCCCCTCCCCTTGGCCCATAAGCCCCCCAACGCTTGCCGGGGTCTCCGAAACCCCTTTCGGACACGTTGGCCGTCAACCGGTACCCCCAGAACAATTCCGAACTCCAATACCCTTCGTCCAACATAGCGATCTTCACCTCTGGACCATTCCGGAGTTCCTCATCATGTCCGCAATCTCATACGGGAGTCCGTACAACCTTCAGTAACCACATATTATTCCCATTACAACTCTAGTGTCACCGAACCTTAAGTGTGTAGACCCTACAGGTTCGGGAACCATGCAGACATGACCGAGACATCTCTCCGGCCAATAACCAACAACGGGATCTGGATACCCATGTTGGCTCCCACATGTTCCATGATGATCTCATTGGATGAACCACGATGTCAGGGATTCAGTCAATCCCGTATACAATTCCCTTTGTCCATCGGTATGTTATTTGCCCGAGATTCGATCATCGGTATCCCAATACCTCGTTCAATCTTGTTACCGGCAAGTCTCTTTAATCGTTCCGTAATGCATGATCCCATAACTTAACTCCTTTGTCATATTGAGCTCATTATGATGATGCATTACCGAGTGGGCCCAGAGATACCTCTCCGTCATACGGAGTGACAAATCCCAGTCTCGATTTGTGCCAACGCAACAGACACTTTTGGAGATACCTGTAGTGCACCTTTATAGGCACCCAGTTACGTTGTGACGTTTGATACACCCAAAGCAGTCCTACAGCATCCGGGAATTGGACAATCTCATGGTCTAAGGAAAAGATACTTGACATTAGAAAAGCTCTAGCAAACAAACTACACGATCTTGTGCCAAGCTTAGGATTGGGTCTTGTCCATCACATCATTCTCCTAATGATGTGATCCCATTATCAATGACATCCAATGTCCATGGTCAAGAAACCATAACCATCTATTGATCAACGAGCTAGTCAACTAGAGGCTCACTAGGGACATGTTGTGGTCTATGTATTCACACATGTATTACAGTTTCCAGTTAATACAGTTATAGCATGAACAATAGACAATTATCATGAACAAGGAAATACAATAATAACCATTTTATTATTGCCTCTAGGGCATATTTCCAACAGAACTGGCCAGATCGTTCAAGGACTTGGTTCTTCGGGGTTGGCGGAACCTTGGACCCAGTAACAGGGAAGTGCGTTTGGACGAGCGAGCAACTGCGAATACCTGTCATGAAGCTTCAGGACTATATCGCTACAGCGCAGGAAGGGATGTTCGTTCCAGACAGAGAGAAGGACAAGCTCACAATGGCCCTCGGGAATCCTGAGAACCCTGGACGGACACGAGGCACGCCAGGCTCCGCTCCGTGGAAGGCTGGGTTTCCAGACACAGGCAGTTACAAATGCCAAGAGAGGAGGAGGAAAGTGGAGCAGAGTGAACTGCAGGAGCTGCATGCAAGGGTACGGAAGCTAGAGGAATGAGAAGCAGTTCGAAGCAAGTGACCTGCCGAAGCTACCCCGCCATCTCAGCGGAGAAGCAGTGTGGCTTCCACCGAGCTGCTTCAGCTGGAGCCTGTCTTCACGGCTCCTGCTAGCTACCCCGTGGATGCTATCACGGAGTCTCAACATTGCCACCTTATGACGTAATGGCAGAACTACAAAGTCAAGGCGGTTGTCATCTCTGTTCGACCTCCTGAACCCGGCACAACTTTTCACTACTGTCCAATTCCAAAAGGATATGCTAGGGTGATGGTGGACGAAATAACGGAGGGATTTGAGGAGCTCATGCTTGACCACCCTATCAGTGAAGGGGAGACTCGGCTGGGTTCTACTCTGAAGACTCCATGCCTATGGCGGAAGGAGCTCATCAACCTTCCGACCTGGAGACCTCCGCCTCCTCCTGCTCCTCCGGCGAGTCAGGGCACTGCTATGTCTTGAGCTAGCATTGGTTTTCCCCAAGAGGAGAGGGTGATGCATCAAGTGTAGCGTAAGTATTCCCTTAGTTTTTGAGAACCAAGGTATCAATCCAGTAGGAGGCTCCTCAAAAGTCCCACGCGCCTACACAAACAAACTGAGAACTCGCAACCAACGCAATAAAGGGGTTGTCAATCCCTTCAAGGACACTTGCGAAAGTGAGATCTGATAGAGATAGTATGATAAGATAAATATATTTTTGGTATTTTTATGATATAGATGCAAGAAAATAAAGATGTAAATAAAAGTAGATTGAAAGCAAATATGATAAGAGATAGACCCGGGGGCCATAAGTTTCACTAGAGGCTTCTCTCAAGAGCATAAGTATTACGGTGGGTGAACAAATTACTGTGGAGCAATTGATAGAAAAGCGAATAATTATGACGTTATCTAGGCATGATCATGTATATGGGCATTACGTCCATAACAAGTGGACCGACTCCTGCCTGCATCTACTACTATTACTCCATACATCGACCGCTATCCAGCATGCATCTAGAGTATTAAGTTCATAAGAACATAGCAACGCATTAAGCAAGATGACATGATGTAGAGGGATAAACTCATGCAATATGATATAAACCCCATCTTGTTATCCTCGATGGCAACAATACAATACGTGTCTTGCAACCCTTTCTGTCACTGGGTAAGAACACCGCAAGATTGAACCCAAAGCTCAGCACTTCTCCCATGGCAAGAAAGATCAATCTAGTAGGCCAAACCAAACCGATAATTCGAAGAGACTTGCAAATATAACTCAATCATATATAAAAGAATTCAGAGAAGATTCAATTAATATCCATAGATAAATCTGATCATAAACCCACAATTCATCGGATCTTGACAAACACACCGCAAAAAGAGATTACATCGAATAGATCTCCACAAGAGAGGGGGAGAACATTGTATTGAGATCCAAAAAGAGAGAAGAAGCCATCTAGCTAATAACTATGGACACGTAGGTCTGTGGTAAACTACTCACAACTCATAGGAGGGGCAAGGATGTTGATGTAGAGGCCCTCCATGGTTGATTCCCCCTCCGGCAGAGTGCCGGCGAAGGCTCCAAGATGGGATCTCGCGGATACAGAAGGTTACGGTGGTGGAATTTGTGTTTCGTGGTGCCCCCGGATGTTTTCGGGGTCCGTAGGTATATATAGGAGGAAGAAGTACGTCGGTGGACGCCTGGGGGGCCCACGAGATAGGGGGCACGCCCTACGGGGGGGGGCCCTCCTATCTCGTGGAGGCTCCGGTTGTTTCTTGATTTGCACTCCAAGCTCTCCGGATCTTGTTCGTTCCAAAAATCACGTTCCCGAAAGTTTCATTCCGTTTGGACTCCGTTTGATATTCCTTTTCTTCGAAATACTGAAACAGGAAAAAAACCAGCAATATGGGTTGGGCCTCCGGTTAGTAGGTTAGTCCCAAAAATGATAAAGATGTATAAAATAAAACCCATAAGCATCCAAAACAGGTAATATAATAGCATGGAACAATAAAAAATTATAGATATGTTGGAGACGTATCAAGCATCCCCAAGCTTAATTCCTGCTCATCCTCGAGTAGGTAAATGATAAAAAAGAGAATTTTTGATGTGGAATGCTACCTAGCATAATTCTCAATGTAATTTTCTTTAAAGTGGCATGAATGTTCAGATCCAAATGATTCAAAATAAAAGTTCATATTGAAAAAAGAAATAGTAACACTTCAAGCATACTAATCAAAGTAATCATGTCTTCTCAAAATAACATGGCAAAAGAAAGTTCATCCCTACAAAATCATATAGTTAGGCTATGCTTCATTTTCGTCACACAAAGATGTTCCCAACTTCTATACCCCCGATGACAAGCCAAGCAATTATTTCATACTTAAATAATCTCAAACTTTTTCAACCTTCACGCAATACATGAGCGTGAGCCATGGATATAACACTATGGGTGGAATAGAATATGATGATGGGGATTGTGTGGAGAAGACAAAAATGAGAAAGTCTCACATTGACGAGGAGAATCAATGGCTATGGAGATGCCCATTAATTGATGTCAACATGAGGAGTAGGGATTGCCATGCAACGGATGCACTAGAGCTATAAATGAATGCTCAACAAAAGAAAATTAGTGGGTCTGCATCCAACTTGCTTGCTCACGAAGACCTAGGGCATTTGAGGAAGCCCATCGTAGGAATATACAAGCCAAGTTCTATAATGAAAAATTCCCACTAGTATGAAAAGATAACTTATGAGACTCACTATATGAAAAACATGGTGCTACTTTGAAGCACAATATATGAGACTCACTACATGAAGAACAAGGTGCTACTTTGAAGCACAAGTATGGAAAAAGAGATAGTAGCATTGCCCCTTTTATTTATTTTCTTCTTTTTTTTCTTTTTTTGGGCCTTTCTTCTTTTTTTTCTTTGGGCAATGCTCTAAAAATGATGATCATCACACTTCTATTGATTACAACATATGAATTACAACTCGAAACTAGAACAAGATATGACTCTATATGAATGCCTCCGGCGGTGGATGGTGCAATGAATCAAGAGTGACATGTATGAAAAATAATTCATGGTGGCTTTCCCACAAATACGATGTCAACTACATGATCATGCAATGGCAATATGACAAAAGTAATGTATGTCATGATGATGATAAACGGAACGGTGGAAAGTTGCATGGCAATATATCTCGGAATGGCTATGGAAATGACATAATAGGTAGGTATGGTGGCTGTTTTGAGGAAGATATAAGGAGGTTTATGTGTGATAGAGCGTATCGTATCACGGGGTTTGGATGCACTGGCGAAGTTTGCACCAACTCTCAAGGTGAGAAAGGGCAATGCACGGTACCGAAGAGGCTAGCAATGGTGGAAAGGTAAAGTGCGTATAATCCATGGACTCAACATTAGTCAAAATAACTCATATAATTATTGCAAAAATTTAAAAGTCATCCAAAACCAAGTACTACGCGCATGCTCCTAGGGGGATAGATTGGTAGGAAAAGACCATTGCTCGTCCCCGACCGCCACTCATAAGGATGCACAAGCCAGGTACACTTCATGTTTCAAATTTGTTACATAACTTTAACCATACGTGCATGCTACGGGACTTGCCAACTTCAACACAAGCATTCTTTAAATACATAATCACCCAACTAGCCTGACTTTAATATCACTACCTCCATATCTCAAAACAATTATCAAGTATCAAATTGATCATAGCATCCAATTCACTTCCTATGATAGTTTTTATTATACCCAACTTGGATGCTCATCATTCTAGGAACAAATTTGTAACCATAGCAAATACCATGCTGTTCTAAAAGACTCTCAAAATAATATAAGTGAAGCATGAGAGACTAGCAATTTCTTCAAAATTAAGATACCACCGTGCTCTAAAAGATATAAGTGAAGCACTAGAGCAAAAACTATCAAGCTCAAAAGATATAAGTGAAGCACATAGAGTATTCTAGCAAATTCTAATCAAATAGGCTTCTCCAAAAAGGTGTGTTAAAGCAAGGATGATTGTGGTAAACTAACAAGCAAAGACCAATATAATACACGACGCTCCAAGCAAAACACATATCATGTGGTGAATAAAAATATAGCTCCAAGTAAAGTTACCAATGAACGAAGACGAAAGAGGGGATGCCTTCCCGGGGCATCCCCAAGCTTAGGCTTTTGGATATTCTTGAATATCTTGGGGTGCCTTGGGCATCCCCAAGCTTAGGCTCTTGCCATTCTTTATTTCATAGTCCATAAAAGCTTTACCCAAAACTTGAAAACTTCACAACACAAAACTCAACAGGAAATCTTATAAGCTCCGTTAATGAAATAAAACAAAACCACCACATAAGGTAATGTAATGAACTCATTCTTTATTATTTGGGTGTTAAACCTACTGTATTACAACTTCCTTATGGTTTATAAACTAATTTATTAGCCATAGATGCATTGAAATAAGCAAACAGCACACGAAAAACAGAATCTGTCAAAAACAGAACAGTCTGTAGCAATCTGTAACTAAAGCAAACTTCTGGAACTCTAAAAATCCTACCAAAATAGGAAGTACTGGAAAATTTGTTTAGTGAAGATAATAAAAAAGAATAAATTCAAAATCTCGTTTCTGGTATTTATTGAATTTTTTCTCGTGAGCGCAAAGTTTCTGTTTTTCAGCAGAATCAAATCAACCATCATCATAGTTTATCCTATAGGTTCTACTTGACACAAACACTAAACAAAAGATAAAAACACATCTAAACAGAAAGTAGAAACAAAATTTAACACTAAACAGGAACAAAAACAAAGAACATAAAGAAAATTGGGTTGCCTCCCAACTAGCGCTATCATTTAACGCCCCTAGCTAGGCATAAAAGCGAGGATAGACCTAACGAGTGCCATCTTTGGCACTTGATTCATAAGTGGCACGCATGATAGATTCATTAGGTAATTTAACTTTATTTCTTGGAAAGTGCTCCATGCCTTTCTTTAAGGGAAATTGGAATCTAATGTTCCCTTCTTTCATATCGATAATCGCACCAATCATTCTAATGAAAGGTCTACCAAGAATAATAGGGCAAGAAAGATTGCAATCTATATCAAGAACGATAAAATCTACGGGCACCAAATTTCTATTTGCAACAATAAGAACATCATTGATTCTTCCCATAGGCTTTTTAATGGTGGAATCCGCAAGGTGCAAATTTACAGAGCAATCTTCAAAATCATGAAAACCTAGAATATCACATAAAGTTTTCAGAATCGTGGAAATACTTGCACCCAAATCACACAAAGCAAAACACTCACAATCTTTAATTCTAATCTTTATAGTAGGTTCCCACTCATCATTAAGTTTTCTAGGTATAGAAACTTCCAAATTAAGTTTTTCATCATAAGATTGCATCAAGGCATCAACAATATGTTTGGTAAAAGCTTTGTTTTGACTATAAGCATGAGGAGAATTAACAACGGATTGCAACAAGGAAATACAACCTTTTAAAGAGAAATTATCATAATCAAATTCCTTGAAATCCGAGAGAGTAGATTCAACATTATTAAAAGTTAAGGATTCTCCAATCTCTCTTTTACCTAATTTAGCATTAAGATCAAAAGACTCCGAATTCTTGGGACGCCTTCTAGGCAAAGTTGATTCATCATAAGTCCCATAATCATCAAAATTCATATTGCAAAACATAGATCTAATAGGAGACATATCAATAACTTTAAGATCCTCATCATTATTTTCACGGAAACTAGAAGAACACGCTTTTATAAAGCTATCTTTCTTAGCACGCAATCTAGCGGTTCTTTCCTTGCACTCGTCAATGGAAATTCTCATTACTTTGAGAGACTCATTGATATCATGCTTAGGAGGAGAAGGTCTAAGTTTAACAGAATCAACATCAAGTGAAAGTCTATCAACATTCCTAGCCAAATCATCAACTTTGAGCAATTTTTCTTCAAGCAAAGCATTAAAATTCTTTTGAGAAATCATAAATTCTTTCACACTATTCTCAAAATCAGAGGGCATCTTATTAAAATTACCATAAGAATTATTGTAGGAATTTCCATAATTATTAGAGGAATTACTAGGGAATGGTCTAGCATTAAAATTTCCTCTATAAGCGTTGTTTCCAAAACTATTCCTACCAACAAAAGTCACATCCATAGATTCATTATTATTCTCAATCAAGGAAGACAAAGGCATATTATTAGGATCAAGAGGGGCATTTTTAGTTGCAAATATCTTCATAAGTTTATCCATCTTTCCACTCAAAACATTGATTTCTTCTATAGCATGCAGTTTTTTACTAGAAGATCTTTCGGTGTGCCATTGAGAATAATTAGCCATAATATTATCAAGAAGTTTCATAGCATCTCCTAATGTGATTTCCATAAAGGTGCCTCTCGCGGCCGAATCTAAGAGATTTCTAGAAGCAAAGTTCAAACCGGCATAAAATTTTTGTATGATCATCCATAAATTCAAACCATGAGTAGGGCAATTGCGAAGCATCAATTTCATTCTTTCCCAAGATTGGGCAACATGCTCATGATCAAGTTGTTTAAAATTCATAATATCGTTCCTAAGAGTGATGATCTTAGTGGGAGGAAAATACTTAGAGATAAAAGCATCTTTGCACTTGTCAAGAATCAATACTATTTTTAGGCAAAGACGAAAACCAAACTTTAGCACGATCTCTAAGTGAAAATGGGAATAACTTCAATTTGAAAATATTGTTATCCGTATCTTTCTTCTTTTGCATATCACACAAATCGACAAAATTGTTTAGATGAGTAGCGGCATCTTCACTAGGAAGGCCGGCAAATTGATCTTTCATAACAAGATTCAGCAAAGCAGCATTGATTTCACAAGATTCAACATCATTAAGAGGAGCAATCGGAGTACTAAGGAAATCATTATTATTGGTATTCGAGAAATCACACAATTTGGTATTATCTTGTGCCATGGCAACAAGTAATCCAACACACAAGAAAACAGAAAAAGGCAAGCGGAAAAGAGAGGAGGAGATTGGGAAAGAGAGGGCGAATAAAATGACAAGGATGAAGTGGGGGGAGAGGAAAACGAGAGGCAAATGGCAAATAATGTAAATGCAAGGGAGATGGGTTTGTGATAGGTACTTGGTATGTCTTGACTTGAGCGAAGACCTCCCCGGCAACGGCGCCATAAATCCTTCTTGCTACGTCTTGAGCTAGCGTTGGTTTTCCCCGAAGAGGAGAGGGTGACGCAGCAAGTGTAGCGTAAGTATTTCCCTCAGTTTTTGAGAACCAAGGTATCAATCCATTAGGAGGCTCCTCAAAAGTCCCACGCACCTACACAAACAAACTGAGAACTCAGAACCAACGCAATAAAGGGGTTGTCAATCCCTTCACGGCCACTTGCGAAAGTGAGATCTGATAGAGATAGTATGATAAGATAAATATATTTTTGGTATTTTTATGATATAGATGCAAGAAAATAAAGATGCAAATAAAAGTAGATTGAAAGCAAATATGATAAGAGATAGACCCGGGGGCCATAAGTTTCACTAGAGGCTTCTCTCAAGAGCATAAGTATTACGATGGGTGAACAAATTACTGCCGAGCAATTGATAGAAAAGAGAATAATTATGACGTTATCTAGGCATGATCATGTATATAGGCATTACGTCCATAACAAGTAGACCGACTCCTGCCTGCATCTACTACTATTACTCCACACATCGACCGCTATCCAGCATGCATCTAGAGTATTAAGTTCATAAGAACAGAGCAACACATTAAGCAAGATGACATGATGTAGAGGGATAAACTCATGCAATATGATATAAACCCCATCTTGTTATCCTCGATGGCAACAATACAATACGTGTCTTGCAACCCTTTCTGTCACTGGGTAAGAACACCGCAAGATTGAACCCAAAGCTAAGCACTTCTCCCATGGCAAGAAAGATCAATCTAGTAGGCCAAACCAAACCGATAATTCGAAGAGACTTGCAAAGATAACTGAATCATACATAAAAGAATTCAGAGAAGATTCAATTAATATCCATAGATAAATCTGATCATAAACCCACAATTCATTGAATCTCGACAAACACACCGCAAAAAGAGATTACATCGAATAGATCTCCACAAGAGAGGGGGAGAACATTGTATTGAGATCCAAAAAGAGAGAAATAAGCCATCTAGCTAATAACTATGGACCCGTAGGTCTGTGGTAAACTACTCACAACTCATAGGAGGGGCAAGGATGTTTATGTAGAGGCCCTCCATGGTCGATTCCCCCTCCGGCAGAGTGCCGGCGAAGGCTCCAAGATGGGATCTCGCTGATGCAGAAGGTTACGGTGGTGGAATTTGTGTTTCGTGGTGCCCCCGGATGTTTTCGTGGTCCGTAGGTATATATAGGAGGAAGAAGTACGTCGGTGGACGCCCGAGGGGCCCACGAGACAGGGGGCGCGTCCTCCTATCTCATGGAGGCTCTGGTTGTTTCTTGACTTGCACTCCAAGCTCTCCGGATCTTGTTCATTCCAAAAATGATGTTCGCAAAGGTTTCATTCCGTTTGGACTCCGTTTGATATTCCTTTTCTTCGAAATACTGAAATAGGCAAAAAAAACAACAATATGGGCAGGGCCTCCGGTTAGTAGGTTAGTCCCAAAAATGATAAAGATGTATAAAATAAAGCCCATAAGCATCCAAAACAGGTAATATAATAGCATGGAACAATAAAAAATTATAGATACGTTGGAGACATATCAGGAACTCCGCTCCTCCTCCGCCTGCTCCTCCGGCGAGTGATCGGGGCACTCCGCCTCCTTCTCCGGCGCGTGGCGGCACTCCGCCTCCTTCTCCGCCTACGCCGGAGCGCCCGACTAGCTAGCCTCCTCCTTCTCCGCCTCGTCAGCAAGGGCGGAAGAGACCGGCCGCCGCTCCGGCTGCTCTGGCGCATTGTAGTCCTTCTCCTCCGCCTCATAAGCAACGAAAGAAGACAACCGCAGCCGCTCGGCCTGGTCCGGCGTCTAGTAGTACAGCCATAGGAGGGAGGCAATACAGATTTGGTCCATCTCTCAAGACTCTAGAGAAGTTACCATACGAGATGACCAAAAAGAAAAACACGGAGATCTATCAAGCCCAATTGAAGTACTACTTCAAAACGCAAATAGCTGAGATACATCCACCTTCGGAGGAGAAGATAGATCTGCTAAAAGCGAAGCGCACTTTGGATGCCCTGCAGCGACCACCACCGAATCCGCCGCAAACCAACTATGAGCGCATTACTGAAAGGACATATAAGGAAGCGAAGCAGTCGGGAAGTACTTGCAGTCACAAAAGGTTACAAGAACGAAGAAGTGGGAAAAAAATCCCCAGCTCGGCGAACAAGCGAACCAATCATGCCCCCCGCTCAAGGTGTCTAGTGATATCGTCGCTAATCATCCGGGGATCTTGCCCGGTACCAGTCCTGCAGATTACATGCACGACGATGATGCACATTTTGATATAATGGAGGTGGACGAATTCAAATACGAGTACGGGAAGCCTATCGTCAAAGATGGAACTACTCTAACAACGATGATGCAAAGATTCCATGATTGGTACATGGAAACCTGAAGAGAGTCTGGGAAGAAAATCGATACTTTGACGCTGAAAGTTAAATAGGATCAACACGACCTCGTTGGAATTGAGCAGTTGTCTGTTCCATTTGAGGAGTTCTTCTAGTTTTTCAATCAAAAGGCCCTCGATAAATTAACGGTCACTTACTACTGTCTGTAAGTACTACTTCTGTCATTAAGTCTCTATATATAGCTCAGCTCTTTCATTGCATGTATATATAATTATCCTCACTATATTATGCAGATTGAAGATCGTCGAATGCAGAAAAGCTGAAATTTATGATACTGGGTTCAGTAACACAAATCTCATAGATGAATATACGGTTACATTCCATGCCAAAGAAACCAAGGACAACTTGCTACGATCATTGGTAATAAATCAAAACAAAGATACAATACTCTTTCCTTACAACTTCAAGTGAGTGTTACTGTCTTGTGCATATTCGGTTTCCCTTAATTATTACTCGAGGTTATAGTAATTAATGTAATTGATGAGTTATGCATGCGTGCGCAGCTTCCACCATATTCTGCTAGAGATTAAGCTTGAGCAGGGACTAGTAAGCGTCTTAGACTCGAGACGAAAAAAATCGGAGGAGTATGCGACCATGACTAAAATGCTCGACAAGTAAGTTGAATCGATCATTATCGCACCATATCGGCAACTTTGTTCATTTCATGATATCAAGTAATTGTTTTCTTTGTCTCGCAGGGTTTGGAAAGTATTCACCACACAAGTTCCAGGACTGCCGCGGGATCTGCGATGGAATACCTGAAAGTAAGTACTACTAGCTAGCTAGTTCCGCGCATCTCCCATTGATTCTAGCTACTTTCATCAATGCCATTTATAATGCTTCATTATTAGTTTGATTGACCTCTATTTCTCGTAAAGTGCTAGTGGCAGGAAGTCGGGAATAATTACTGTGGATACTACGTCTGCGAGTTCATCTACAACACGACGGCCAAGAATAGGCGGGGCTACTCTAAAAGACAATATGAAGTGTGTAAGCAAAAATATTCACAAGTTTATTTTATTACCATCATTTATGTTGAGTTTCATCCATATATATGTATTGACCCCCTTATTCAAATTAGATGTGGCAGATGCGGGATGAACTCCTACCACAAGATTGCATGCGAGCAATTCAAGAGGAATTGGCTGGATTCTTTCTTGACCACGTCATCAGTAAAGCCAGAGAATACCATGCATGTGGAAGTTGAGTTCATATGTTAGGGTATTGTAAGAGATCATACACATTGTATATATATATATATATATATATGTATCCAGTAGCATCGGTAAGATATACGAAAACTTGTTGTTCGACCAATCTCTCGGAGAAGGAGAGGTTGATCAATTCTCTCTGTATATGTTCATGACGATCTTATGTACTTAATGTTTTCCTTCATTTGCTTACTAGCTAGCTAGCGTGTCGAGTCCTCTCTATACGTATAGTACGTAGCGTCGACCAAGCACGGAGATAAGAGAGGACACTTCTCTCTATTATAGCTAGCTAACACAATATATGAAACCCCAAAATTAACCCTACAAAACCCCCAAAAAACCCAACCCCCCCCCTTCAAAAAAAAACGAAAACCCCAGCCCCTGAACTGCTGACACGTGGAAGCCTTTTGGTCTCGGTTGGTGGCACCAACCAGGACAAAAGGTCCCCCTGCCTGGGCAAGCGGCAGCGGCCACGTGGAGCCCCATCTGTCCTGGTTCCTGGGCGAACTGGGACTAAAGGTATAAGGCTTTAGTACCGACCCTTTAATCCCAGTTCGGGAACCGGGACAAATGGCCCTCACGAACCGGGACAAATGGCCCTTTTTCTACTAGTGTACCTTGACAAGTTTTTGGAAGAGTTCAAAATGGATCAGTCAAAGAAGGAGTTCTTGCCTGTATTGCAAGGTGTAAAGTTGAGTAAGACTCAAAGCCTGACCACGGCAGAAAATAGAAAGAGAATGAAAGTCATTCCCTATGCCTCAATCATAGGTTCTATAAAGTATGCCATGCTATGTACCTGACTAGTTGTGTGCCTTGCTATGAATTTGGAAACGGGGTACAATAGTGATCCAGGAATGGATCATTGTATAGCGGTCAAAGTTATCCTTAGTTATCTAAGAGGACTACGGAAATGTTTCTCCGTTATGGGGGTGATAAAGAGTTCGTCGTAAAGAGTTACGTCGATGCAAGCTTTTACACCGATCCAGATGACTCTAAAGTCTCAATCTGGATACATATTGAAAGTGGGAGCAATTTGCTAGAGTAGCTCCACGCATAACATTGTAGACATAAATAATTTGCAAAATACATACGGCTCTGAATTTAGCAGACCCGTTGACTAAACATCTCTCACGAGCAAAATATGATCACACCTTAGTACTCTTTGGGTGTTAATCACAAAGCGATGTGAACTAGATATTTGACTCTAGTAAACTCTTTGGGTGTTGGTCACATGGCGATGTGAACTATGGGTGTTAATCACATACAAATGTGAACTACTGGTGTTAAATCACATGGCGATGTGAACTAGATTATTGACTCTAGTGCAAGTGGGAGACTGAAGGAAATATGCCCTAGAGGCAATAATAAACTTATTATTTATTTCCTTATTTCATGCTAGAATTGTATTAACCGGAAACTTAGTACATGTGTGAATACATAGAGAAAACATAGTGTCCCTAGTATGCCTCTACTTGACTAGCTCATTAATCGAAGATGGTTATGTTTCCTAACCATAGACATGTGTTGTCATTTGATGAACGAGATCACATCATTAGGAGAACGATGTGATGGACATGACCCATTCGTTAGCTTAGCATTATGATCGTTATAGTTTCATTTCTACTGCTCTCTTCATGACTTATACATGTTCCTCAGAGTATGAGATTATGCAACTCCCGAATACCGAAGGAACACTTTGTGTGCTACCAAACGTCACAACATAATTGGGTGATTATAAAGGTGCTCTACAGGTGTCTCCGAAGGTGTTTGTTGGGTTGGCATAGATTGAGATTAGAATTTGTCACTCCCTGTCTCGAAGAGAGATCTCTGGGCCCTCTTGGTAATGCTTATCACTATAAGCCTTGCAAGCATTGTGACTAATGAGTTAGTTGCGGGACGAAGTATTACAGAACGAGTAAAGAGACTTGCCAATAATGAGATTGAACTAGGTATGATGATACCGACGATCGAATCTCGGGCAAGTAGCATACCGATGACAGAGGGAACAACATATGTTGTTATGTGGTTTGACCGATAAAGATCTTCGTAGAATATGTAGGAGCCAATATGAGCATTCAGGTTCCGCTATTGGTTATTGACCAGAGTTGTGTCTCGGTCATGCCTACATAGTTCTCGAACCTGTAGGGTCCGCACGCTAAACGTTCGATGACAATTTGTATTATGAGTTATGTGATTTGATGACCGAAGTTTGTTCGGAGTCCCGGATGAGATCACAGACATGACAAGGAGTCTTGAATTGGTCGATACATAAAGATTCATATATTGGAAGGTTGCATTTGGACATCGGAATGGTTCCAAGTGGTTCGGGCATTTTTTCGGAGTACCGGGAGGTTACCGGAACCCCCCGAGAGAAGTAATGGGCCTATTAGGCCTTATTGGAGGAGAGGAGACAGGTCACAAGGGAGGGGCGCGCCCTCCCCTTGCCCAAACCGAATTGGACTAGGGGAGGGGGCCGACCCCCTTCTTTGCTTCTTCCTCTCCCTCCCTTCCCTTTCCCTCCGGTGGAAGAAAATAAAGGGGGGGGCGAATCCTACTTGGACTAGGAGTCCAAGTAGGACTCCCCCTGGCGTGCCAAACCTGGCCGGCCTCCTCTCTCCTTCCCTCCTTTATATACGTGGCCAGGGGGCACCCCAATAGCACAACAGACAATTTCTTAGCCGTGTGCGGTGCCCCCGTCCATAGTTACACACGTTAGTCATATCGTCGTAGTGCTTAGACGAAGCTCTGCGCTGGTAACTTCGTCATCACCGTCACCACGCCGTCGTGCTGATGGAACTCTCCCTCAACCTCAACTGGATCAAGAGTTCGTGGGACGTCATCGAGCTGAACATGTGCTGAATGCGGAGGTGCCGTACGTTCGGTACTTGGATCGGTTGGATCGCGAAGATGTTCGACTACATCAACCATGTTATTGAAACGCTTCCTCTTTCGGTCTACGAGGGTACGTGGACACACTCTCCCCTCTCGTTTCTATGCATTACCTAGATAGATCTTGCGTGATCATAGGAAAATTTTGAAATTAATGCATTCCCCAACAGTGGAATCTGAGCCAGGTCTACGCATAGACGTTGTATGCACGAGTAGAACACAAAGAGTTGTGGGAGATAATAGTCATAATGCTTACCAGCATGTCATACGTTGATTCGGCGGTATTGTTGGATGAAGCGGCCCGGACCGACATTACATGACCGCGTTCATGAGACTGGTTCTATTGATGTGCTTATGCACATAGGTGGCTGGCGGGTGTCTGTTTCTCCAACTTTAGTTGAATCGAGTGTGGCTATGTCCGGTCCTTGTTGAAGGTTAAAATAGCACACTTGATGAAAAATTGTTGTGGTTTTGCTGCGTAGGTAAGAATGGTTCTTGCTAGAAGCCCGTAGCAGCCACGTAAAACTTGCAACAACAATAGAGGACGTCTAACTTGTTTTTGCATGGCTTGCTGTGATGTGATATGGTCAAGACATGATGTGATATAATTTGTTGTATGAGATGATCATGTTTTGTAACAAAGTTATCGGCAACTGGCAGGAGCCATATGGTTGTCACTTTATTGTATGCATTGCAATCACCATGTAATTGTTTTACTTTATCACTAAGCGGTAGAGATAGTCATAGTAAAAATAGTTGGCAAGACGCCAATGATGCTACGATGGAGATCAAGGTGTTGCGCCGTGACGATGGAGATCATGAAGATGCTTTGGTGATGGAGATCATGAGCACAAGATGATGATGGCCATATCATGTCACATATTTTGATTGCATGTGATGTTTATCTTTTATGCATCTTATTTTGCTTAGTACGGCGGTAGCATTATAAGATGATCCCTTACTATATTTCAAGTTATAAGTGTTCCCCCTGAGTATGCACCATTGCTACAGTTCGTCGTGCCGAGACACCACGTGATGATCGAGTGTGATAAGCTCTACGTTCACATACAACGGGTGCAAGCCAGTTTTGCATACGCAGAATACTCGGGTTAAACTTGACGAGCCTAGCATATGCAGATATGGCCTCCGAACACTGGAGACCGAAAGGTCGAGCGTGAAACATATAGTAGATATGATCAACATAGAGATGTTCACCATTGAAAACTACTCCATCTCACGTGATGATCGGACATGGTTTAGTTGATATGGATCATGTGATCATTTAGATGACTAGAAGGGATGTCTATCTAAGTGGGAGTTCTTAAGTAATATGATGAATTGAACTTTAATTTATCATGAACTTAGTCCTGATAGTATTTTGCAAATTATGTTGTAGATCAATAGCTTGCGTTGTAGCTTCCCTATGTTTTATATGTTCCTAGAGAAAACTAAATTGAAAGATGGTAGTAGCAATGATGTAGAGTGGGTCCGTAATCTGAGGTTTATTCTCATTGCTGCGCAGAAGAATTATGTCCTTGATGCACCGCTAGGTGACTGACCTATTGCAGGAGCAGATGCATATGTTATGAATGTTTGGCTAGCTCAATATGATGACTACTCGATAGTTTAGTGCACCATACTTTACGACTTAGTACCAGGACTTCAAAAACGTTTTTGAATGCTATAGAGCATATGAGATGTTCCAAGAGTTGAAATTGGTATTTTAGACTTATGCCTATGCCGAGAGGTATGAGACCTCAGGCAAATACTTCGCCTATAAGATGGAGGAGAATTGCTCAGCTAGTGAGCATGTACTCAGAATGTCTGGGTACTACAATCACTTGAATCAAGTGGGAGTTAATCTTCCAAATAAGATAGTGATTGACAGAGTTCTCTAGTCACCATCACCAAGTTACTAGAACTTCGTGATGAACTATAGTATGCAAGGGATGGCGAAAATGATTCTCGAGCTCTTCGTGATGCTGAAATCAACGAAGTTAGAAATCAAGAAAAAGTATCAAGTGTTGATTGACAAGACCACTAGTTTCAAGAAAAGGGCAAAGGGAAAGAAAGGGAACTTCCAATAGAATGGCAAGCAAGTTGTCACTCCCGTGAAGAAGCCCAAAGCTAGACCTAAGCCTGAAACTGAGTGCTTCTACTTCAAAGGAAATGGTCACTGGAAGCGGAACTACCCCAAATATTTGGTGGAAAAGAGGGATGGCAAAGTGAACAAAGGTATATTTGATATACAGGTTATTGATGTGCACCTTGCTAGTGTTCATAGTAGCCCCTGGGTATTCAATACTTGTTTGGTTACTAAGATTAGTAACTCAAAATAGGAGTTACAGAATAAATAGAGACTAGTTAAGAATGAAGTGACGATGTATGTTGGAAGTGGTTCCAAGATTGATATGATCATCATCGCACACTCCCTATACTTTCGGGATTAGTGTTGAACCTAAATAAAAGTTATTTGGTGTTTGCATTGAGCATGAATATGATTAAATCATGTTTATTGCAATACAACTATTCATTTAAGACAGAGAATAATTATTATTCTGTTTACATGAATAAAACCTTCTATGGTCATACACCCAATGTTGATGGTTTATTTATAATATTGATGCCAAAAGATGCAAAGTTGATAATGATAGTGCAACTTATTTGTGGCACTACCGTTTAGGTCATATTGGTGTAAAGCGCATGAAGAAACTCCATGCTGATGGACTTTTGGAATCACTTAATTATGAATCACTTGATGCTTGCGAACCATGCCTCATGGGCAAGATGACTAAGACTCCGTTCTCTGGAACAATGGAGCGAGCAACTGACTTATTGGAAATAATACACACTGATGTATGAGGTCCGATGAGTGTTGAGGCTCGCGTCGGGTATCGTTATCTTCTAACCTTCACAGATGATTTGAGAAGATATGGGTATATTGATACGTCCATTTTGCATCATGCTTTTATATCAATATTTATTGCCTTATGGGCTATTATTACACATAATATATCAATACTTATGGCTATTCTCTCTTATTTTATAAGGTTTACCATGAAGAGGGGGAATGCCAGCAGCTGGAATTCTGGCTGGAAAAGGAGCAAACATTGGAAACCTATTCCGCACTGCTCCAAAAGACCTGAAACTCCACGAAACATAAGAATTATTGAGCGGAAGAAACACCTCAGGGGGCCCATACCCTGGCCAGGAGGGTGGGGGCGCGCCCACCCTTACTGGGCACGCCCCTGTCTCCTGGGCCCCCTGGTGGCCCTTCGGTGTCCATCTTCTGCTATATAAAGGCTTTTACCCTGGAAAAAATCGTGGGCAAGCTTACGGGACGAAACTCCGCCGCCACGAGGCGGAACCTTGGCAGAACCAATCTAGAGCTCCGGCAGAGCTGTTCTGCCGGGGACACTTCCCTCCGGGAGGGGGAAATCATCACCATCATCATCACCAACGATCCTCCCATCGGGAGAGGGTCAATCTCCATCAACATATTCACCAGCACAATCTCCTCTCAAACCCTAGTTCATCTCTTGTATCCAATCTTGTATCCAAAACCACAAATTGGTACCTGTGGGTTGCTAGTAGTGTTGATTACTCCTTGTAGTTGATGCTTATTGGTTTACTTGGTGGAAGATCATATGTTCAGATCCTTAATGCATATTATTACACCTATGATTATGAACATGAATATGCTTTGTGAGTAGTTACGTTTGTTCCTGAGGACATGGGTGAAGTCTTGCTATTAGTAGTCATGTGAATTTGGTATTCGTTTGATATTTTGACGAGATGTATGTTGTCTTTCCTCTAGTGGTGTTATGTGAATGTCGACTACATGACACTTCACCATTATTTGGGCCTAGAGGAAGGCATTGGGAAGTAATAAGTAGATGATGGGTTGCTAGAGTGACCGAAGCTTAAAACCTAGTTTATGTGTTGCTTCGTAAGGGGTTGATTTGGATCCATATGTTTAATGCTGTGGTTAGGTTTACCTTAATACTTCTTTTGTAGTTGCGGATACTTGCAATAGGGGTTAATCATAAGTGGGATGCTTGTCCAAGTAAGGGCAGTACCCAAGCACCGGTCCACCCACATATCAAATTATCAAAGTACCGAATGCGAATCATATGAGCGTGATGAAACTAGCTTGACGATAATTCCCATGTGTCCTTGGGAGCGCTTTTATCATTATAAGAAATTGTCCAGGCTTTTCCTTTGCTACAAAAAGGATTGGGCCACCTTGCTGCATCTTATTTACCTTTAGTGCTTGCTACTCGTTACAATTTATATTATCACAAAACTATCTATTACCTACAATTTCAGTACTTGCAGAGAAAACCTTACTGAAAACCGCTTATCATTTCCTTCTACTCCTCATTGGGTTCGACACTCTTACTTATCGAAAGGACTACGATATATCCCCTACACTTGTGGGTCATCAAGACTCTTTTCTGGCTCCATTTCCGGGGAGTGTAGCGCTTTTGGTGAGTGGAACTTGGTAAGGAAACATTTATATAGTGTGCTGAAATTTTCTGTTACTTGTCACTATGGAAACTAATCCTTTGAGGGGCTTGTTTGGGGCATCCTTGCCCCGACCAGTAGAGGAAAGAGTTGCTATTCAACCTACTGAACCTACTGAAAATGTTCACTTTGAAATTCCTTCGGGTATGATAGAGAAACTGCTAGCTAATCCATTTGCAGGAGATGGAACATTGCATCCCGATTTACACCTTATCTTTGTGGATTATTTAAGCTTGCAGGTATTCCCGATGATGTTGTCAAAAGGAAGGTCTTCCCTTTATATTTGAAGGGAGATGCATTGACATGGTATAGGCTATGTGATGATACGGGATCCTGGAATTATAAATGATTGAAGTTGGAATTTCACCAGAAGTTCAACCCTATGCATCTTGTTCATCGTGATCGTAATTACATATATAATTTCTATCCTAAGGAGAAAGCATCGCTCAAGGTTGGGGGAGGCTTAAGTCAATGTTATATTCATGCCCCAATAATGAGGTCTCAAGAGAAATGATTATTCAAAATTTTATGCTCGGCTTTCTCTCAATGATCGCACCATGCTCGATACTTCCTGTGCTGGTTCTTATATGTTGAAGACTATTGAATTCAAATGGGACTTATTGGAAAGAATTAAACGCAACTCTGAAGATTGGGGTTCCGACGATGGTAAGGAGTCAGGTATGACACCTAAGTTTGATTGTGTTAAATCTTTTATGGATACCGATGCTTTTCATGGATTTAACGCTAAATATGGACTTGACTCTGAGATAGTAGCTTCTTTCTGTGAATCTTTTGCTACTCATGTTGATCTCCCTAAGGAGAAGTGGTTTAAATATAATCCTCCCATTGAAGTAAAAGTAGTTGCACCTATTACAGTTGAAGAAAAGACTATTACTTATAATGATCCTATTGTTCCTACTACTTATGTTGAGAAACCACCTTTTCCTGTTAGGATAAACGATCATGCTAAAACTTCAACTGTTGTTCGTAAGAGTAATACTAGGACTTATACACCTCCTGAACAAATCAAAGTTGAACCTAGTATTGCTATGGTCAAAGATCTATTGGATGATAATTTAGATGGGCATGTTATTTATCTCTGTGATGAAGCTGCTAATATTGCAAAACTAGATGCTAAGATACATAGACCCGTTGTAGGCATGCCTGTTATTTCTGTTAAAATAGGAGATCATTGTTATCATGGCATATGTGATATGGGTGCTAGTGCTAGTGCAATACCCTATGACTTATATAAAGAGATTATGCACGATATTACACCCGTTGAGTTGGAAGATATTGATGTTACAATTAAGCTTGCCAATAGAGATACTATTAAACCTTTTGGGATTGTTAGAGATGTTGAAGTCTTGTGTTGGAAGGTCAAATACCCTGCTGATTTTCTTGTTCTTGGTTCTCCACAAGATGACTTTTGTCCCATTATATTTGGTAGACCCTTCTTGAACACTGTTAAAGCTAAGATTGATTGTGAAAAGGATGTTGTTACGATTGGCTTAGATGATATGACTCATGAGTTTAATTTTGCTAAATTTCATAGACAACCCCATGAGAGAGAATTATCTAGTAAAGATGAAATAATTGGTCTTCCTTCTATTGTCGTACCTCCTACTGATCCGTTAGAAAAATATTTGCTAGACCATGAAAATGATATGTTTATGAAAGAAAGAAGGGAAATAGATGAAGTATTCCTTAAAAAGGAACCTATTCTGAAACATAACCTTCCCGTTGAAATTCTAGGAGATCCCCCTCCACCTAAGGGTGATCCCGTGTTTGAACTCAAACCATTACCTGATAATCTTAAGTATGCTTATCTTGATGAAAATAAGATATATCCTGTTATTATTAGTGCTAACCTTTCAGAGCAGGAAGAGGAAAGATTATTGAAAACTCTGAAGAAGCACCGTGCTGCTATTGGATATACTCTGGATGATCTTAAAGGCATTAGTCCTACTCTATGCCAACACAAAATTAGTTTGGAAAAAGATGCCAAACCAGTCAGAGATCCTCAACGAAGATTAAATCCTAAGATGAAAGAAGTGGTAAGAAATGAGATATTAAAGCTCCTCGAGGCAGGTATAATATATCCCGTTGCTGACAGTGAATGGGTAAGCCCTATCCATTGTGTCCCTAGAAAGGGAGGCATTACTGTTGTTCCTAATGATAAAGATGAATTGATTCCGCAAAGAATTATTACAGGTTATAGGATGGTAATTGATTTCCGTAAATTAAATAAATCTACTAAGAAAGATCATTACCCTTTACCTTTTATTGATCAAATGCTAGAAAGACTATCCAAACATACACATTTCTGCTTTCTAGATGGTTATTCTGGTTTCTCTCAAATACCTGTGTCAGCGGAAGATCAATCAAAAACTACTTATACTTGCCCTTTCGGTACTTTTGCTTATAGACGTATACCTTTTGGTTTATGTAATGCACCTGCTACCTTTCAAAGATGCATGATGGCTATATTCTCTGACTTTTGTGAAAAGATTTGTGTGGTATTCATGGATGATTTCTCCGTTTATGGATCCTCCTTTGATGATTGCTTGAGCAACCTTGATCGAGTTTTACAGAGATGCGAAGACACTAGTCTCGTCTTGAATTGGGAAAAGTGCCACTTTATGGTTAATGAAGGCATTGTCTTTGGGCACAAGATCTCTGAGAGAGGTATTGAAGTTGATAAAGCTAAAGTTGATGCTATTGAAAAGATGCCATGTCCCAAGGACATAAAAGGTATAAGAAGTTTCCTTGGTTATGCCGGTTTTTATAGGAGGTTCATTAAGGACTTTTCTAAAATCTCTAGGCCTCTGACTAATTTATTGCAAAAAGATATTCCTTTTGTCTTTGATGATGATTGTGTAGAAGCATTTGAAATACTTAAGAAAGCTTTGATCACTGCACCTATTGTTCAGCCACCTGATTGGAATTTACCTTTTGAAATTATGTGTGATGCTAGTGATTATGCTGTAGGTGTTGTTCTACGGCAAAGAGTTGATAAGAATATGCTAGTAAGACTCTTGATACTGCCCAGAGAAATTATGCTACTACTGAAAAAGAATTCTTAGCAGTTGTGTTTGCATGTGATAAGTTTAGACCTTATATTGTTGATTCCAAAGTTACTATTCACACTGATCATGCTGCTATTAAATATCTTATGGAAAAGAGAGATGCTAAACCTAGACTCATTAGATGGGTTCTCTTGCTCCAAGAATTTGATTTGACTATTATTGATAGAAAGGGAGTTGTGAACCCCGTTGCAGACAACTTATCTAGGTTAGAGAATGTTCTTGATGACCCACTGCCTATTGATGATAGCTTTCCTGATGAACAATTAGCGGTCATTAATGCTTCTTGTACTACTCCTTGGTATGCTGATTATGCTAATTACATTGTTGCTAAATTTATACCACCTAGTTTCACATACCAGCAAAAGAAAAAAAAATCTTTTATGATTTAAGACATTATTTCTGGGATGACCCACACCTTTATAAAGGAGTAGATGGTGTTATTAGACGTTGTGTACCTAAGCATGAACAGGGACATATCCTATGCAAGTGTCACTCCGAATCATATGGAGGACACCACACTGGAGACAGAACTGCACATAAGGTATTACAATCCGGTTTTTATTGGCCTACTCTCTTCAAAGATGCTCGTAAGTTTGTCTTATCTTGTGATGAATGTCAAAGAATTGGTAATATTAGTAGACGTCAAGAAATGCCTATGAATTATTCTCTTGTTATTGAACCGTTTGATGTTTGGGGCTTTGATTATATGGGACCTTTTCCTGCCTCTAATGGTTATACACATATTTTAGTTGTTGTTGATTACTTTACTAAGTGGGTAGAAGCTATTCCAACTAGTAGTGCTGATCATAACACTTCTATTAAAATGCCTAAAGAAGTTATTTTTCCGAGGTTTGGAGTCCCTAGATATCTTATGACTGATGGTGGTTCACATTTTATTCCTGGTGCTTTCCGTAAGATGCTTGCTAAGTATGATGTTAATCATAGAATCGCATCTCCTTATCACCCACAGTCTAGTGGTCAAGTAGAGTTGAGCAATAGAGAGCTCAAATTAATTTTGCAAAAGACTGTTAATAGATCTAGAAAGAATTGGTCCAAAAAACTTGATGATGCATTATGGGCCTATAGAACTGCATACAAAAATCCTATGGGTATGTCTTCGTATAAGATGGTTTATGGAAAAGCTTGTCATTTACCTCTAGAACTTGAACATAAAGCATATTGGGCTATCAAAGAGCTCAATTATGACTTCAAACTTGCCGGTGAGAAGAGATTGTTTGATATTAGCTCACTTGATGAATGGAGAACCGAAGCCTATGAGAATGCCAAGCTATTCAAAGAAAAAGTCAAACGCTGGCATGACAAAAGGATACAAAAGCGTGAGTTTAACGTAGGTGATTATGTGTTATTATTCAACTCTCCTTTAAGGTTTTTTGCAAGAAAACTTCTCTCTAAATGGGAAGGTCCTTACGTTATCGAGGAGGTCTACCGTTCAGGTGCCATAAAAACCAACAACTTCGAAGGCACAAGTCCAAGGGTGGTAAAGGGTCAGAGAATTAAACATTATAAATCGGGTAATCCTATCAATGTTGAAACTAATATTATTGAAACCGTAACCCCGGAGGAATACATAAGGGACACTTTCCAGAACGTTCCAGACTCCGAAAAGGAATAGGTATCTGGTATGGTAAGTAAACCGACTCCAAAACAATTCTAAAGGCAATTCTTATCAGTTTTGGAATATTTATAAATTTTAGGAAGAAAGAAGTAGTCCGGGAAGGACACGAGGCCTCCACGAGAGTGGAGGGCGCGCCCACCCTTGCTGGGCGCGCCCCCCTGTCTCGTGGACACCTCGTGTTCCTCTCGGACTCCGTTTTCTTGCAGTTACATATTTTGGTCGGTAAAAACTCATTATATAAACTCCCGAAGGTTTTGACCACCGTATCACGCAAATATCCTCTGTTTTTGTTTCGAGCTGTTTTCTATTACAGATTTAGAGCAACATGTCATCTCAAGATTCGGAGGGAGAAAGCTATGTGGTTGATTACCTTGCAAACCCTAAGGTCTACGGGGACTTGGACCATAGTGGATGGACCACGGAGGAAGAAGAAGACTATGAGCCTAAGGGAAAAGAGGAAACAAGTTCAGACGAAGACGAAGTTCCATTACCTCAACCGGGGGGCATGCATGTGGAGTTTTAAAAAGTCAAGCCTACCTGATAGAGCAAAGAAGCCAAAGATCGAGTTTATCCATTTTCGTCTCTTGTAGGAAAATAAGCAGGAATTATGCAAAAGACTATTAAGTCTTGAGCAGGAGATCGAGGACTTGAAGGAACAAAATACTATACTCAAGCGTAAATTGAGGAAGATGGACGACAAGCCTACATCATCAACATCACCATCTCCATCACCTCCAAGGACATAATCAGATGGGTATGTGCACTCCCCTTGGCAACTGCCAAGCTTGGGGGAGGTGCCCCGGTATCGTATCACCATCACACTCCCATCTACCGTTTTATTTAGTTCAATCCTTTTAGTAGTATCTTGATCTAGTAGATTGAAGTTTTCATATCAAGTAGTTTTGAGTTTTGCTTTGTGATCTCTTTATGTAATCAAGTCCGTGAGTTATCTATAATAAATATTAGTGTTGAATCAAGGGCTTTGCTATCTTGCTATGATCTTGAGAAAAATAGAAAGAATAAAAGGAAAAAAAGAGTTCATATTGATTTTATGGATAGTAATGACTTCACACATAGAAAGTATGAGGCTTAAAAGTTGTTGAGAGTTGATAAACGTAGTTTTGGTCATCATTGCAATTAATAGGAAGTAATAAGGAAAGAGAGGTTTCACATATAAATATACTATCTTGGACATCTTTTATGATTGTGAGCACTCATTAAGTATGACATGCTAAAAGAGTCGACGTTGGACAAGGAAGACAACGTAATGGTTTATGTTTCCTCACATCTCAGTTAAAGTATATTGTTATTGACCTTCCGAACATGTTGAGCTTGCCTTTCCCCCTCATGCTAGCCAAATTCCTAGCACCAAGTAGAGATACTACTTGTGCTTCCAAATATCCTTAAACCCAGTTTTGCCATAAGAGTCCACCATATCTACCTATGGATTTAGTAAGATCCTTCAAGTAAGTTGTCATCGGTGCAAGCAATAAAAATTGCTCTCTAAATATGCATGACTTATTAGTGTGGAGAAAATAAGCTTTACATGATCTTGTTATGGAAGCAATAAAAGCGATGGACTGCATAATAAAGGTCCATACACAAGTGGCAATATAAGGTGACGTTCTTTCGTACTAAGATTTTGTGTATCCAACCCTAAAAGCGCATGACAACCTTTGCTTCCCTCTGCGAAGGGCCTATCTTTTACTTTATGTTTTTACTTTATGCTTGAGTCAAGGTGATCTTCACCTTTCCCTTTTTCATTTTATCCTTTGGCAAGCTCCTCGTGTTTGAAAGATCATGATATATATATCCAATTGGATGTTCGTTAGCATGGACTATTATTGTTGACATCACCTAAAGATGAATACGTTGGGAGGCAACACAATAAGCCCCTATCTTTCTCAGTGTCCGACTGAAACTCCATAACCACAAGTATTGCATGAGTGTTAGCAATTGTATAAGACTATATGATAGTTGAGTATGTGGACTTGCTGAAAAGATCTATTCTTGACTCTTTGTGATGTTACGATAAATTGCAATTGCTTCAATGACTGAGATTATAGTTTGTTAGCTTTCAATGAAGTTTCTGAACCATACTTGACATTGTGAATTGATTGTTACTTGAGCATAATAAGTCATATGATTAAATCTATTTATGTTGCTGTTATAAGAATAATCATGATGCCTTCATGTCCGTATTTTATTTTTATCGACACCTCTATCTCTAAACATGTGGACATATTTTTCGATTTTCGGCTTCCGCTTGAGGACAAGCGAGGTCTAAGCTTGGGGGAGTTGATACGTCCATTTTGCATCATGCTTTTATAATCAATATTTATTGCATTATGGGCTGTTATTACACATTATATATCAATACTTATGGCTATTCTCTCTTATTTTATAACGTTTACCATAAGAGGGGGAATGTCGAGAGCTGGAATTCTGGCTGGAAAAGGAGCAAACATTGGAAACCTATTCCGCACTGCTCCAAAAGACCTAAAACTCCACGAAACTTATTTTTGGAATTAATAAGAATTATTGAGCAGAAGAAACACCTCAGGGCCCCCACACCCTGGCCAGGAGGGTGGGGGCGCGACCACCCTTACTGGGCGCGCCCCCTGTCTCCCGGGCCCCCTGGTGGCCCTCCGGTGTCCATCTTCTGCTATATGAAGGCTTTTACCCTGGAAAAAATCGTGGGCAAGCTTACGGGACGAAACTCCGCCGCCACGAGGCGGAACCAATCTAGAGCTCCGGCAGGGCTGTTCTGCCGGGGACACTTCCCTCTGGGAGGGGGAAATCATCACCAACGATCCTCCCATCGGGAGAGGGTCAATCTCCATCAACATCTTCACCAGCACCATCTCCTCTTAAAGCCTAGTTCATCTCTTGTATCCAATCTTGTATCCAAAACCACAAATTGGTACCTGTGGGTTGCTAGTAGTGTTGATTACTCCTTGTAGTTGATGCTTATTGGTTTACTTGGTGGAAGATCATATGTTCAGATCCTTAATGTATATTATTACACCTTTGATTATGAACATGAATATGCTTTGTGAGTAGTTAGGTTTGTTCCTGAGGACATGGGTGAAGTCTTGCTATTAGTAGTCATGTGAATTTGGTATTCGTTCGATATTTTGATGAGATGTATGTTGTCTTTCCTCTAGTGGTGTTATGTGAACGTCGACTACATGACACTTCACCATTATTTGGGCCTAGAGGAAGGCATTGGGAAGTAATAAGTAGATGATGGGTTGCTAGAGTGACAGAAGCTTAAACCCTAGTTTATGCATTGCTTCGTAAGGGGCTGATTTGGATCCATATGTTTAATGTTGTGGTTAGGTTTACCTTAATACTTCTTTTGTAGTTGCGGATGCTTGCAATAGGGGTTAATCATAAGTGGGATGCTTGTCCAAGTAAGGGCAGTACCCAAGCACCAGTCCACCCACATATCAAATTATCAAAGTACCGAACGCAAATCATATGAGCGTGATGAAACTAGCTTGACGATAATTCCCATGTGTCCTCAGGAGCGCTTTTCTCATTATAAGAAATTGTCCAGGCTTGTCCTTTGCTACAAAAAGGATTGGGCCACCTTGCTGCACCTTATTTACTTTTATTGCTTGTTACTCGTTACAATTTATCTTATCACAAAACTATCTATTACTTACAATTTCAGTGCTTGCAGAGAAAACCTTACTGAAAACCGCTTATCATTTCCTTCTGCTCCTCGTTGGGGTCGACACTCTTACTTATCAAAAGGACTATGATAGATCCCCTACACTTGTGGGTCATCATATATCTACTTGATGAAACATAAGTCTGAAACATTTGAAAAGTTCAAAGAATTTCAGACTGAAGTGAAAAATCATCGTAAAAAGAAAATAAAGTTTCTACGATCTGATCGCGGAGGCGAATATTTGAGTTATGAGTTTGTTCTTCATTTGAAACAATGCGGATAGTTTCACAACTCACGCCACCCGGAACACCAAAGTGTAATGGTGTTTCCGAACGTCGTAACCGCACTTTATTAGATATGGTGCGATCTATGATGTCTCTTACCGATTTACCACTATCGTTTTTGGGGTTATGCATTAGAGACAGCTGCATTCACGTTAAATAGGGCAACATCGAAATCTGTTGAGACGACGCCTTATGAACTCTTGTTTGGCAAGAAACCAAACTTGTCGTTTCTTAAAGTTTGGGGCTGCGATGCTTATGTGAAAAAGCCTCAACCTGATAAGCTCGAACCCCAATCGGAGAAATGCGTCTTCATAGGATACCCAAAGAAAACTGTTGGGTACACTTTCTATCACAGATCCGAAGGCAATATATTCGTTGCTAAGAATGGATCCTTTCTAGAGAAGGAGTTTCTCTCGAAAGAAGTGAGTGGTAGAAAAGTAGAGCTTGATGAGGTAATTGTATCTTCTCCCGAATTGGAAAGTAGTTCATCATAGAAATCAGTTCCAGTGATTCCTACACCAATTAGTGAGACAGCTAATGATGATGATCATGAAACTTCAGATCAATTTACTACAGAACCTCGTAGGTCTTCCAGAGTACGGTCCGCACGAGAGTGATACGGCAATCCTATTCTAGAAGTCATGTTACTAGACCATGATGAACGTACGAACTATGAGGAAGCGATGATGAGCCCAGATTCCGTGAAATGGCTTGAGGCCATGAAATCTAAGATGGGATCCATGTATGAGAACAAAGTGTGGACTTTGGTGGACTTGCCCGATGATCGGTAAGCCATAGAAAATAAATGGATCTTCAAGAGGAAGTTGGATGCTGATAGTAGTGTTACTATCTACAAAGCTCGACTTGTTGCAAAAGGTTTTCGACAAATTCAAGGTGTTGACTACAATGAGATTTTCTCAACTGTAGCGATGCTTAAAGTCCGTCCGAATCGTGTTAGCAATCGTCATATTTTATGAAATCAGGCAAATGGATATCAAAACTGCATTCCTTAAATGGATATTTCTTAAAGAAGAGTTGTATAAGATGCAACCAGAAGGTTTTGTCGATCCAAAGGGTGCTAACAGAGTGTGCAAGCTCTAGCGATCCAGTTATGGACTGGTGCAAGCCTCTCGGAGTTGGAATAAATGCTTTGATAGTGTGATCAAAGCCTATGGTTTTATACAGACTTTTGGAGAAGCCTGTATTTACAATAAAGTGAGTTGGAGCTCTGTAGCATTTCTAATATTATATGTGGATGACATATTGTTGATTGGAAATGATATAGAATTTCTGGATAGCATAAAGGGATATTTGAATAAAAGTTTTCCAATGAAGGACCTCAGTGAAGCTGCTTACATATTGGTCATCAAGATTTATAAAGATAGATTAAGACGCTTGATAAGTTTTTCAATGAGTATATACCTTGACAAGTTTTTGAAAGAGTTCAAAATGGATCAGTCAAAGAAGGAGTTCTTGCCTGTATTACAAGGTGTAAAGTTGAGTAAGACTCAAAGCCCGACGACGGCAAAAAAAAGAAAGAGAATGAAAGTCATTCCCTATGCCTCAGTCATAGGTTCTATAAAGTACGCCATGCTATGTACCAGACCAGCTGTGTGCCTTGCTATGAATTTGGCAAGGGGGTACGATAGTGATCCAGGAATGGATCACTGTATAGCGGTCAAAGTTATCATTAGTTATCTAAGAGGACTAAGGAAATGTTTCTCGGTTATGGGGGTAATAAAGAGTTTGTCGTAAAGAGTTACGTCGATGCAAGCTTTTACACCAATCCAGATGACTCTAAAGTCTCAATCTGGATACATATTGAAAGTGGGAGCAATTGGCTAGAGTAGCTCCATGCAGAGCATTGTAGACATAGAAAATTTGCAAAATACATACGACTCTGAATTTAGCAGACCCATTGACTAAACTTCTCTCATGAGCAAAACATGATCACACCTTAGTACTCTTTGGGTGTTAATCACAAAGCAATGTGAACTATATTATTGACTCTAGTAAACCCTTTGGGTGTTGGTCACATGGTGATGTGAACTATGGCTGTTAGTCACATACATATGTGAACTATTGGTGTTAATCCACATGGCGATGTGAACTAGATTATTGACTCTAGTGCAAGTGGGAGACTGAAGGAAATATGCACTAGAGGCAATAATAAAGTTCTATTTATTTCCTTATTTCATGATAAATGTTTATTATTCATGCTAGAATTGTATTAATCGGAAACTTAGTACATGTGTGAATACATAGACAAAACATAGTGTCCCTAGTATACCTCTACTTGACTAGCTCGTTAATAGAAGATGGTTATGTTTCCTAACCATAGACATGTGTTGTCATTTGATGAATGGGACCACATCATTAGGAGAATGATGTGATGAACATGACCCATCTGTTAGCTTAGCATTATGATCATTACAGTTTCATTGCTACTACTCTCTTCATGACTTATACATGTTCCTCAGACAATGAGATTATGCAACTCCCAAATACCGAAGGAACACTTTGTGTGCTACCAAACGTCACAACGTAATTGGGTGATTATAAAGGTGCTCTACAGGTGTCTCCGAAGGTGTTTGTTGGGTTGGCATAGATCCAGATGAGGATTTGTCACTCCGTGTTTCAGAGAGGTATCTCTGGGCCCTCTCTGCAATGCTCATCACTATAATCCTTGCAAGCATTGTGACTAATGATTTAGTTGCGGGATGAAGTATTACGAAACGAGTAAAGAGACTTGCTGGTAACGAGATTGAACAAGGTATGATGATACCGACGATCGAATCTTGGGCAAGTAACATACCGATGACAAAGGGAACAACGTATGTTGTTATTCGGTTTGACTGATAAAGATCTTCGTAGAATACGTAGTAGCCAATATGAGCATCCAGGTTCCGCTATTGGTTATTGACTAGAGACGTGTCTAGGTCATGTCTACATAGTTCTCGAACCCGTAGGGTCCGCACGCTCAACGTTCGATGATGATTTGTATTATGAGTTATGTGATTTGATGACCGAAGTTTGTTCGGAGTCCCGGCTAAGATCACAGACGTGACGAGGAGTCTTAAAATGGTTGAGACATAAAGTTTCATATATTGGAAGGTTGCATTTGGACATCGGAATGGTTCCGAGTGGTTCAGGCATTTTTCCGGAGTACCGAGAGGTTTTCGGAACCCCCCGGGAGAAGTAATGGGCCTATTGGGCCTTATTGAAGGAGAGGAGAGAGGCCACAAGGGAGCGGCGCCTCCCTTGCCGAAACGGAATTGGACTAGGGGAGGTGGCCGGCCCCCCTCTTTCCTTCTCCCTCTCCTTCCCTTCCCTTTCCCTCTGGTGGAAGAAAGGAAAAGGGGGGGGGGGGGGCGAATCCTACTTGGACTAGGAGTCCAAGTAGGACTCTCCCCCTGGCGCGCCCAACCTGGTCGGCCTCCTCTCTCCCTCCCTCCTTTATATACGTGGCCAGGGGCACCCCAATAGCACAACAGACAATTTCTTAGCCGTGTGCAGTGCCCCCCTCCATAGTTACACACCTCGGTCATATCGTCGTAGTGCTTAGACGAAGCTCTACGTCGGTAACTTCATCATCACCGTCACCACGCCGTCGTGCTAATGGAACTCTCCCTCGACCTCAATTGGATCAAGAGTTTGTGGGACGTCATCGAGCTGAACGTGTGCTGAACACGGAGGTGCCGGACGTTTGGTACTTGGATCGGTTGGATCACGAAGACGTTTGACTACATCAACCGCGTTATTGAAATGGTTCCGCTTTTGGTCTACGAGGGTACGTGGACACACTCTCCCCTCTCGTTGCTATGCATACCTAGATAGATCTTGCGTGATCATAGGTTGAAATTACCGCGTTCCCGAACAGTTTCCTCGAGGAAGCTACGACGAGATTTCCCTAAACAAAACTTACGATGAGATCACTGAACTGCAACTCTAGGTAGAGGGGTTCCTGATTCCACATCTAAAACTTCCGTAGAACCCTAGCGATGGCAAGCGCATGACGAGACCATGTGTGAATGTTGGCCAAAAAGTTGAGCCCCTTTTGTTCCGTGCCATGGATCGCACCGAGGCTAGTGACCAAACACGCATCACACAACTGCTCATCCTCCTGCATGTTGAATCTTTCTTCTCTACCCTTCTTCTTTGGATTGACGACAAAATCATCTGAATGACCGTCCTCGCCGTCCTCATCCGCCTCCACCTCCTCTCCTCCGCCTGTCTGATGGCCCAATCCTGCTGCTGTGTGCCAATGCCGGTCTAGGTGTAGGTCTGCTACGTGCTGGTCTGGGTGTAACCCTGCTGCGTCTGGGTGTAGTTGCTACATGATACGTCTCCAACGTATCTATATATTTTTATTGTTCCATGCTGTTATATTATCATTCTTAGATGTTTTACAATCATTTTATAGTAACTTTATATATTTTGTGGGACTAACCTATTGACATATGCCAAGTGCCAGTTGATGTTTTCTGCTTGTTTTTGACATCGCAGGGAATCAATATCAAACGGAGTCCAAACGCAGTGAAACTTTTTGTGGATTTTTTCTGGACCAGAAGACACCTGTTGGGCCAAGAAAGTACCCGAGGGGAGCTCCGAGGGCAGCACAACCCACCAGGGTGCGCCTAGGTCGGTTGTGCGCACCTCG
>NC_041389.1:663919627-663935239 GCF_002162155.2 Triticum dicoccoides | reverse complement strand
CCGCACCGTCTCTTTGCTCTATAAACACCCCAATTTCAGGTTGTGGCGGCTAGAATAATATTTCTAATCATGGATATATGGTCCAATCAGTGAAGGACATCATTTTTTTTAACATGAAAGCAAGGCCTTCAAAGATTTTTTTTAATTCCACACATGACTACCATGGCGTCCATCGTGATGAAAAAGGTCTCTAGCACCCCTATGGCATCTTGTCAATATAGGATTACTACTACTCATTCGTAGATAGGGTAGAAAAGATGCACATTATTTATACTTGTTCGAAGTCAAGGCTTCAACCAATTAAATGCCTCAAAACGACTCTTGAGAATAAAGTCAAGTCTCGCGCCCTCTCAAGCGGTCTGGTTATTTGGGGGACCTCACATGCCTTTTGTATTATATGTAAGATGCTCTTTCTGCTGCTTGATTATATCAGCATTTGGAAAATAACAAGGTTGGATTTTCAACCAACTTCGAATATTTTCTTTAGTGCCGAGACAAAAGCTTTGTCTCGTCTAATTAATTTAGAAGAGCCAAATTGGTCAATTGATTTAGCGGAAAATGCAGTGTGTATTATAACAAGGATTTTCATATGTATAACAATGCGTCAAAAATAGTGTTTGTCGATGTGTCGGCTCAGTCTCTCGAAGATGCTCATAAGGATATGGTGTTTTATGCATAGGGGTGAGTGTGTGTGTGTGTGTGTGTGTGTGTGTGTGTGTGTGTGTGAGCGTCTTTGTATGTATTGTGTTTCCAAAAATCTTCTAGTAGTTAAATAGTACTCCATCTACGCATAAATATAATATGTTTGGAATATTTTAATAAAAACTACATACAAATTGAAATGAGTGAACAAACACATTAAAATATGTATATATGTCGAATTCAAAAAAGTTAGAACATCTTATATTTCTGGACGGAGGAGTAAAGAATTTTTTGATTGCATGCAAACCACCAATAACTTCACACGTATAGGACGCGCACATGCCGCGCAGAACTAACATATATATTTTTGTACTAAGATAAGCTAGACTTTAGGTTTAAAAATGTTAGCTAGTAATGCAGACTAGTAAGTCAGTGGAGTAGCAAACTCAAAATTCATATTCATATAGCAACTGGTTGTTTTGAACCGCAAGTCGCGGACGGCGTGACACGCTCGGCGTCATGGGCCCGGCTGCAAGAAACGAAAAATACCCGGTACGTACGTGGGACCCACACAGAACAGATACAGTAGTGGACGGGCAGAAATTATCCGGTGGAAATCACGTCGTTTTACTCCGTCGTCTCGTGCGTAGGCTTGATGGTGATTAGCTGCATCCACAGATACTGCAATCTGTCCCTGACTTAATCGCTCCCACTTGTTGTTTTTGTTGCACAGAATAGGATACTGGAATGAGGACTGGTAGACTGCACTGCAGGCTCTGCCAAAGCGCGTATCAGCTTCAGACACACGTGGGGTCCTGTGATTGCGCTTGTCTGGCAGATGACAGAGACGACCGACTTGCGGTCGCGAGGATCTTCTTTTTCTCTAAAAAAAATACTCGCCCTTTATTACGGCATCTCTAACCGGGTCCAAGCGTTCATTAGAGCAACTCCAACGCACGGCTTCAAACGGACGTCTGTTTGTTTTGTCCGTTTTTCATTCGTTTGGGGGACATGGCCGCGTCCGCCGGATTTGTGGATGCGTCGGCCGCATCCAGAGGCCATTTGTACTTAAAATCAAACATAGCAAATAATTCAAATTAAACGTAGCAAATAGTTTCACATCATAAATAGTTTTACAACCCAATCAAAATAAAGACAGTATCAAATAGTCTTTACAACTCAATTGAAATTTGTTTGCATGAAAAAAAATTAAATCGATAGATCTACTGGTTGCCAATATGAGTCCACCATGTGCTCAACCAAGTCGTCTTGGAGCTGCACATGAGTCTGTCAATCACGTATTTCACGATGAAATTGAACGAACTGTTGAAAGGTTGCACGAGATAGCTGCTCAGGCTCAACATTTTCACCCAAGAAATCAAATCCTCCATGATCATGTTATGCATGATCACACAAACAGTCATCACCTCCCAAAACTTCTGAGTGCTCCATGTCAATGTAGGGTTTCGAACGATACCCCATCGTGATTGAAGCACACCAAAAGGACGCTCCACATCCTTCCTAACACTCTCCTGCATTTGGACAAACCTCTGACTTTTCTCTCCTTACGGATTGGGTATGGTCTTCACAAGAGTTGACCACTAAGGATAGATACAACCAGCTAGGTAATATCCCTTGTTATAATGGTGGACATTGATCTCAAAGTTGACCTCTGGGGAGTGGCCTTCTGCAAGCCTTGTAAACACTGGAGAACGCTGAAGCACGTTGATGTCATTGTGAGAACCAGCCATGCCGAAGAAAGAATGCCATATTCACAAATCTTGTGAAGCCACCACTTCAAGTATGACAGTGGCACCTTTCACATGCCCCTTGTACTACCCCTGCCAAGCAAATGGATAGTTCTTCCACTTCCAGTGCATACAATCTATACTACCAAGCATGCCGGGAAAGCCCCTATCGGCATTGGTCGCCAACAACCTCTCTGTATCAGCGGCAGTTGGCTCTCAGGTACTCAGGGCCGAACACTGCCACCACATCCTTGCAGAAACTATACATTGAGAGGAGACATGTGGACTCTCTCATACGCACATACTCATCCACGAGATCACCAGGAATTCCATATGCAAGCATGTGGATAGTCGCAGTGCATTTCTGGTAAGAAGAGAAGCCAAGATTGTCAAGGGTATCTTCTTTGCACTCAAAGTACGGGCCATATCCTACCACTCCCTCCCGAATACAATTGAACACATGTCTCCTCATTCTGGATTGGCGATGAAATTGGTGTGGTTTGAAGAGTGCGGCATTCTCAAAGTAATCGACATAGAGAAGGGGGTGGCCTTTCTCCCTATCGCGGTTCAAGGTCGGAGCATGGCCGGGGATTGACTCCTTGAACCGAGGCTGCTTCCACTACAAGAGATCGGGCCTACTGTGACGAGATAAAAAATGTCATCGAATAGCTAATAACGTCACAAATTACCCCTAAGTGACGTTTTATGGGCGTCATGAGGATCGTCACGGAATCCCCGTCACAGATTACTCCTAGTTACGGCGCGTGCAAAATAACGTCACTAAAGATGGGACCTTCAGTGACGTTCTCTATAACATCATCAAGTTGTTATTTCCGTGACAGCCAACTAATGTCACACGCTACGAGAAAATATGCCATATTGTACCATATTCAGTGATGTAGCAACGTCACTGAATTCATGACACGTCTAATGCCCGAGTAGACTATCCCATTGCTAGCATCATTACTTTCATTATTAATGAATATGATGCCACATATATTTAATTTATTTTGAATTTAAATCACAACAAATTATCAAGTCCAATGTATCCCCAATGTACATCACAATAAGTATTTAATTCAAATCACATTATATGAATAAGTTAAGATCCAAATGACATCATAAATTTACAATATTATATACTTCATCATCTCAGCTCAACCGTCCTCTCAACATAAATGATAGTAAAAAATAACACTAGCTCATGAGTTTGAGACAACAATAGACAAGTTAAAAAGCAATATTTAGATAAGTAAAGACCACATGTGTTATCCTGATGATTGCAATATATGATTCAACAACTATCTTTCCATCGCAAAAGGATGGCCTTCATGCACCATTAGGTTTGGATTGGGACTGCTAAGTTGCTTGAGCACTTAAGAAAAAACCAATCAGGTTATTCGTCTCTTGTTAATTCTTTTTCCAGGCTTCATTCTTCTCTTGCTGGATCTTCTTCACATATTCGAATTCTTCGTGTTGCTTCCTCCGCATCTCTTCAAATGCTCTTGCTTGTGCTTCAAGTCTCGCCACTAACTCCTATCGGTGCCTATAAATCGACAAAACACAACAATGTTGCATCCTAATGAGATGAAAATAGACAAGACAACAAGGTACAAGAGTACCACTAAGAAGCTTACAATCTATCAAAATATGAATGTAAAATAGAGAGGTACATTATTAAATGTGAGGGCGAACATTCGAATTGGCAAATGAAACAGTAAATCCAAAAATAACTTATAATGGTTAAAACATGCACAACCAAGAGATAAATTTCATTTATCATTTTGAGAAACATCAAGCATCACCAATAAGATATCAAGTCAGCAACCCAGGCAAGAAGCAACTATGCTTGGACAACAGTTTTTTAGATGAAACTAAACCAGCCTATATTGTTTTGCTAAAAATCAAGCACATAAACAAATCAACAAATCATTCTGGATTTCAGGATTAGAAACCATAAATTACAACCTTATTCTCATGCCTTTGTGTTGGAGCAACAAAAACCATGCAACAAACCATGTATTTCTCATTACAAGCATTTATTATTTTTTATGTTACTTTGGATTATTGGATTTGGATCAAACCATACATAAACAACAAAGCACTCCTTAGTTTGTTACAAGAACTAAAAACAAATGACTTATTCACAAATATTTGTGTTTTCATTTTCTCACTATCATGAGGGCCCTGTGCACGTGCAGAAAAGCAAGAAAAAAGAAAGAACCAGACCACAACGAGAAACAAGATAAGTACCTGTCCCTTGCATCTCTCGCCTCGCCATCCTTTTGTTCAATTTTTTATTCTAGAACTTAGATCTGTGTTGATGAAGTAAAGCTCCCAGATCTCTCTCGGATCTTGATGCATAACTCATGCTGGAAAGGAAGGTTCTATGGGTGTTTTCTTCCTTTAGAACTTCAACCACAATCATTGAGTCACACTGGTTGCTCACCTTCTGATTGTGTTTCCCTTTTATTTTCAGCCGCATTCTATTGTATAAAGGAAAACATTGATGCTCAAGTAAGGCAAAGTTCATATGATGGATACACTGAGTCAATATGAGAATCTATTTCAAGTCAGAAACAATAAAGGAAGAAATCTCACATAGGCTAGATGTGCCGGCTCGCTCATGCTGTCAGTCTTCCTGTTCGTATGGGTCTCTTTGAAAAACTCAATGGGACTTGGGTTCTGATTATTGTACTTGCCTTTTTCTACAAGATATTTGAAAATCTAACATTACTACTCCATATATAATGACAAGATGCGATAGACATAGGACTAGAATTAAGGTATTTGGAATTCTTACAATTTTGTTCAAAGTGGAAACATAAGACCTAGATCCAGTCTTTTGGTGATGCTCTACAACTTCTCAGTTTTGCGTTTTCGTTTTTGCCATGGTACAACCTTTATGTACCTGGGTCAAACAAGTCAATCAAAAGAATACAGTGAATCATTGCATTGTCTAAAAGAGTGGAGGAACAACATGAATCAATCTTTAGTCAACTATTTGTGATACTTATAGTGCAAAGTGACATACACATGATACAAGCAAGAATAATTAAAGCCAGTGAATCCACACTGATGTACACATTATTTAAGATGTAAGTCCAGATGATATATTACCATTGCTTTGGACATAGAAAGGGTGGCTTCCTCTTCATCTCTCAAAGCCCCTTCCTGGAGCTTACATGAATATAACAAAGTAGATAAGTTAGGATGCAAGCACAGGATGCACTAATATTGTATATAAATGATGATCTCATGCATTGGGATCTAACAAGCAAAGCAATCAACAACCAGCAAGCCAAGAAAAACAAGACCAAAATGTTCAGAACAAAAAACAAAAAAATTATTACCATAGCTACTGGCATAGTTTAGAAACCAGAAAGTTTACTACTCTTTTAGAATTAAGGCTCGATGGATGGTGTTGTATGTTTGCAAAGTAGGAGCAGTTTGATTTTACCCAGCTTAGTATGTAAGAATATAGTAGAATACTGAAGCTTACAATGTATATGCTTTTATCAAAGTTCTGGGCATACTGAAAATGCTTGTGGGCTTCAGACGCTTAACATCATGGGTAGCTAAATTAGGAGAGGCATGGCAAAGATTAGGTTTAGTTCTCTTTTAACTAGTACTAGAGAGAAAAGTACACTGATACAGAGCTAAACATCTCCTTAACGAGTTAAAATCAAGTGTCATGTCAGTCTTTATTCAGTTTTGACAGCACTAGTTAAGGACTATTTATGGGGCATCAGAACCACAAAAATATAATTCAGTTTCGCATTTTAGCATAGATAAAGTGGCTGCATCAGGAAGCTAGTTTATTCGAACATGTAGATATAGGGATACAAGGATGCACTGCTTCCTGCTTGTAATTAGTTCTCCTTTTATATGTTGCATACTTTAGTTCATCCGTTTATGTTCGTCTGATTATGACACAATACATCGATCGAGAGCATCTAGTTTTATAATTACAGCAGGGTACAACCATCAGATGGTTAACATATAATTTTCTTCTGAATGCAAGAGTAGCCATACAAGCACATGGTGGCAAAAGAAATCTCCCAGCTAAGGCCACACATCTCATACCTAACTGAACTTTTCAGTAACAGTAACTATACTGCAGTAGCATATATTCAGGTTCAGCCCTTTTCACAATAGCAGGCTATAACAAATGCAAAACCATGTTCTCACTAGTGTAGTTTTGCACACAGACCAATCAATAGGATATAAGTAAAGTTATCTAGCAGGAGGTTCAGGCTTTTTACCATTGCAGGCTGTGGCAAATAACTAATTGCAGAGAAGGGTGGGATGAGTAGTAGTACGCATGAACCCTAACCATTGAACACCAAGGGGTGGCAGGATGAGGAAATCACCAAGAGACGTCGCCAGGCGCTGGGGAAAAGACAGCAGGGTGCTCGCTGGGTGGGTTGATGCGGTGGATCCAAGCTCGGCGGCGGGGCGGCCTCCTTCAAGCTGGCATCCCTGGTCGCTGCAATTGGGGGAGAAGAGGGCCGGATCCTCGCAGGGCGGGATGTTTGCATGGATCCGAGCTCGTCCTGTAGGGCGACCTCCCCCGATCTGCCGCCGCCAGTCGTTCCCATCGGGGCTGTAATCTTGGGGAGAAGAGAGCCGGTTGAATCGGGGCATAAGAGATATGCGGCATGGGCAGTGGCTCTTCGCGGGTGAAATAGAAGGAGGAATTCTGGCTGGGTCTTTGACGAGTGGGGACACAGGGTGGATGAGGGGGAAATTAGAGAAATGGAGCGAAAAGAGTATTTGGGTGAAGGGAAAAGCGTTCTTTTTGCGGAGAACTAATTTATTTTCGGGATTTAATTTCTACGTTGATATCATGTAATTCATTTAATTTGAAATAAATAGCAAATGATTATTGGAAAAAATAAACCTTATATAAACATTATGATGTGGTATTTTCCATGTAATTTTTTTATAATTGTAAATAAGTATGTCGAAACTTGTACACAATGGCCTTAAATATGTTTTTCTCGCCCACACGGGTTCCTGCGGTATTGATCCCGAGCACGATGGAACTGATGGTTTCATTTCAATTGGTATCAGACGACAAAGAAATCGTTTGTATCTGTTGCGGAGATGGATGGTTCGCCATATAGATAAATCATTTAATTTTTTAGATAGAACAAAACAACATCACCTCACGAGCACCCCATTCAAGTTTTTTGCCCAACAACTACCTCTTTATAGATAAGAATAAAAAAGATTTTACATCTACTCTTGTCTTTCCATTTAAACTTTTGAGACAGAGCAAAACAACATTAGCTCACGAACGCCCAGTTGAAGTTTTCAACACAGCCACTACCTATTTATTCTAGAAATAATAACAAGATAATTGTGTTAACTTTTTTCCATTGCCCGTTCAGTTTCCATTTTATTTTGAGATAAACAACATCAGATCACAAATGTCCAATTAAACTATTTGCCGATGCACTACCTATTGATAGTAGAAAAAACAAAATAACCATCTCAGGAAAATGAGAGAACAAAACAAGGTTTTCAGTTTACAAAAAACAATAAATATAAGTATTTCCATGGCCACTACCTACTTATATTAGATAGAGCAAAATAATTACAACCCTTAATAGCATTTGAAAAAATTATGGCGAGTACCACTACCCAAACTGAAGCATGGGTCCTACCTCTGAATAACCCGTGAACTAGCTATATATGGAGGGTCACACTGCTAGACGTTACACGACAAAAAAAATTGTTCATCACACATTAGTAGTGTTTGGTGACATTGGCAAGTCCGTCATGAAAATACCAAAATGTCACAAAATTTGGTAGTCAAGTGGGCTCAGAGGCCGAGACAATTAAGTGACGTTTATCGTCACCGATATGCAGTAATCGGTGACATTGTCCACCATCGTCATGAGGATTTTCGTCACAACATGTCAATTTTGTTGTAGTGTTCCTCTAATGTGGTCATGGACGAACAATGCAGTCACCACAAGCTCTTCATCATTTGAGGACGAATCATCCGATGAGCAAATGAAATTGTGAAAGAAATACTCATCCCCGCTATCCATTGTACCTTGTGAGCAAAACGTCGAACGCCTTGTAGTCATGGTGGAAACGCGGCCGGAAAGTGAACGTCGTGCTCCCCTCGCAGGCAGCAAAGCAAGTTTTGGGTTCGATGGTGGTGATAGGCGCCCTATGGAAATGCATGAAACTGCCGAAAGTTGTTGGGGTCGACGGGTGACGCCGGCGGTCATAGCTTCTCTCCCACCGGCAAGAAGGAACCACGAACGCCGGAAAAAGCTTTCCGGAACACGGGCATGGGACGACTGTGGCATGACATGGTCGTGGTTCAGACGGCCTTGGTGGAAGGCGACACGGCCGGGGAATGGGGGGTAGCGGCAGCGATGGCGGCGGCGGAGGGAGGGAAGGGGAAGAGAAAAGGGGCGTTTGTCCCACTGACACGTGGGCTAGGGGAGGACTGTTGGGAAACGTAGCATGCAATTTCAAAAAAAATCCTACGCTCATGCAAGATCTATCTAGGAGATGCATAGCAACGAGAAGGGAAGAGTGTGTCCACGTACCCTCGTAGACTGAAAGCAGAAGTGTTTGCTTAACGCGGTTGATGTAGTCGAACGTCTTCTCGTTCCGACCGTTCGAGTACCGAATGTATGACACCTCCGAGTTATGCACACGTTTAGCCCGATGACGTCCCTCGAGCTCTTGATTCGGCAGAGGGTCGAGGAAGTAGATGAGTTCCGTCAACACAACGGCGTGGTGACGGTGATGGTGATGTGATCCGCGCAGGGCTTCGCCTAAGCACCGCGAGAATATGACCGGAGGCGTAAACTGTGAAGGGGGCGCCGCACACGACTTGGAAAAATTGATGTGTGTTCTAGGGGCTCCCCCCGTATATAAAGGAGGGAGGGAGAGGAGGCCGTCCCTAGGCGCGCACCAAGTAGGAGGAGTCCTACTTCGGGTCCTAGTAGGATTCGCCCCCTTCCTTTTACCAGAGGGGGGAAGGAGAAAGGAGAGAGGGGGGGGGAGGAAAAGGGGGCGCCGCCCCCTCTCCTTGTCTAATTCGGCCTCCTTCTCTGTGGGGGGTGCGCCACCCCTTTGTGGGCTGGTGTGCCTCCCTCCTATGGCCCATATCTTTCCCCAGTGGGTTCCGGTAACCCCTCCGGTACTCCGATGTGTACCTGATACATTCCAGAACACTTCCGATGTCCGAATACTACCTTCCAATATATCAATCTTTACCTCTCGACCATTTCAAGACTCCTTGTCATGTCTGTGATCTCATCCGGGACTCCGAACAACCTTCGGTCACCAAAACACATAACTCATATAATAAAAATCGTTAGTGAATGTTAAGCGTGCGGACCCTACGGGTTCGAGAACTATGTAGACATGACCGAGACACCTCTCCGGTCAAATAACCAATAGCGGAACCTCGATGCTCATATTGGTTCCCACATATTCTACGAAGATCTTTATTGGTCGAACCGCAATGACAACATACATTATTCCCTTGTCATCGGTATGTTACTTGTCCGAGATTCGATCGCCGGTATCTTCATACCTAGTTCAATCTCGTTATCAGCAAGTCTCTTTACTCGTTCCATAATGCATCTTCCCGCAACTAACTCATTAGTCACATTGCTTGCAAGGATTCGTATGATCTGCCTTATCGTGAGGGCCCAGACATACCTCTCCGATACTCGGAGTGATAAATCCTAATCTTGATTTATGCCAACCCAACAAACACCTTCGGATATACCTGTAGAGCATCTTTATAATCATGCAGTTACGCTGTGACGTTTGATAGCACACAAGGCATTCCTCCAGTGTCCGGGAGTTGCATAATCTCATAGTCGAAGGAATATGTATTTGACATGAAGAAAGAAGTAGCAATAAAATTGAATGATCATTATGCTAAGCTAACGGATGGGTCTTGTCCATCACATCATTCTCCTAATGATGTGGTCTCGTTCATCAAATGATAACACATGTCCATGGCTAGGAAACTTAACTATCTTTGATCAACGAGCTAGTCAAGTAGAGGCATACTAGGGACACGGTGTATTTGTCTATGTATTCACACATGTATCAAGTTTCCGGTTAATACAATTCTAGCAGGAATAATAAACATTTATCATCATATAAGAAAATATAAAGTAACAACTTTATTATTGCCTCTAGGGCATATTTCCTTCAGACTCCCACTTGCACTAGAGTCAATAGTCTAGTTCACATCATGATGTGATTTAACACCAGTAGTTGATATATGTATGTGATTAACACCCATCGTTCACATTGCTACCTCTTGAGCTTGCGTTGGTTTTCCCTTGAAGAGGAAAGGGTGATGCAGCAAAGTAGCGTAAGTATTTCCCTCAGTTTTGAGAACCAAGGTATCAATCCAGTAGGAGACGATGCACAAGTTACCGAATACATGCACAAACAATCAAGAACCTTGCAACCAACGCAATAAAGGGGTTGTCAATCCCTTCACGGTCACTCGCAAAAGTGAGATCTAATAGAGATAGTAAAGTAAATATTTTTGGTATTTTTTTGTATAGATTGGAAAGTAAAGATTGCAAAATAGTAAATGAGATTCAATAATATGGAAAAGAGATGCAATATAAAGGAAAAGAGACCCCGGGGCCATAGGTTTCACTAGTGGCTTCTCTCGAGATAGCATGTATTACGGTGGGTGAACAAATTACTGCCGAGCAATTGATAGAAAAGCGCATAATTATGAAGACATCTAAGGCAATGATCATGAACATATGCATCACGTCCGTGTCAAGTAGATCGAAACGATCTGCATCTACTACTATTACTCCACACATCGACCGCTATCCAACATGCATCTAGAGTATTAAGTTCATAAGAACGGAGTAACGCATTAAGCAAGATGACATGGTGTAGAGGGATAAACTCAAGCAATATGATATAAACCCCATCTTTTTATCCTCGATGGAAACAATACAATACGTGCCTTGCTACCTATATTGTCACTGGGAAAGGACACCGCAAGATTGAACCCAAAGCTAAGCACTTCTCCCATGGCAAGAAAGATCAATCTAGTAGGCCAAACTAAACCAATAATTCGAAGAGACTTGCAAAGATATCAAATCATGCATATAAGATTTCAAAGAAGAACCAAATAATATTCATAGATAATCTTGTTCAAAAATCTGCAATTCATCGGATCTCGGCAAACACACCGCAAAAGAGTATTACATCGAATAGATCTCCAAGAACATCGAGGAGAACTTTGTATTGACAATCAAAGAGAGAGAAGAAGCCATCTAGCTAATAACTATGGACCCAAAGGTCTATGGTAAACTACTCACGCTTCATCGGAGAGGCAATGGTGTTGATGTAGAAGCCCTCCGTGATCGATTCCCCCTCTAACAGATCGCCAGAAAAGGCCTCAAGATGGGATCTCACGGGTACAGAAGGTTGCGGCAGTGGAAAAATGGTTTCGTGGCTCCCCCTAATGTTTTTAGGGTATAAGAGTATATATAGGCGAAAGAAGTATGTCAGTGGAGCTACATGGGGCCCACGAGGGTGGGGGGCATGCCTACTGATGTCTACTACACAACCTTCTTCTTGTAGACGTTGTTGGGCCTGCAAGTGCACAAGTTTGTAGGATAGTAGCAAATTTCCCTCAAGTGGATGACCTAAGGTTTATCAATCAGTAGGAGGCGTAGGATGAAGATGGTCTCTCTCAAACAACCCTGCAACCAAATAACAAAGAGTCTCTTGTGTCCCCAACACACCCAATACAATGGAAAATTGTATAGGTGCACTAGTTCGGCGAAGAGATGGCGATACAAGTGCAAAATAGATAGTAGATAAAGGTATTTGTAATCTGAAATAATAAAAACAGCAAGGTAACAAGCGATAAAAGTGAGCGTAAACGGTATTGCAATGATAGGAAACAAGGCCTAGGGTTCATACTTTCGCTAGTGCAAGTTCTCTCAACAATAATAACATAGATAGATCATATAACAAGCCCTCAACATGCAACAAAGAGTCACTCCAAAGCCAATAATAGCGAAGAACAAACATACAGATTATGGTAGGGTACGAAACCACCTCAAAGTCATTCTTTCGGATCGATCTATAAAAGAGTTCGTACTAGAATAACACCTTAAGACACAAATCAACCAAAACCCTAATGTCACCTAGATACTCCATTGTCACCTCAAGTATCCATGGGCATGATTATACGATATGCATCACACAATCTCAGATTCATCCAACCAACATAAAAGTACTTCAAAGAGTGCCCCAAAGCTACTACCGGAGAGTCAAGAACGTGTGCCAACCCTTATGCATAGGTTCGCAATGTCACGAAACCCGCAAGTTGATCACCAAAACATACATCAAGTGGCACATGATATCCCATTGTCACCACAGATAATCACGGCAAGACATACATAAAGTGTTCTCATAAAAGACTCAATCCGATAAGATAACTTCAAAGGGTAAACTCAATTCATCACAAGAGAGTAGAGGGGGAGAAACATCATAAGATCCAACTACAATAGCAAAGCTTGGGATACATCAAGATCATGCCTTAGAGGGAACACGAGAGAGAACACGAGAGAGAGAGAGAGAGAGAGATCAAACACATAGCTACTGGTACATACCCTTAGCCCCGAGGGTGAACTACTCCCTCCTCGTCATGGATAGCACCGGGATGATGAAGATGGCCACCGGTGATGGGATCCCCCTCCGGCAGGGTGCCGAAACAGGGTCCCGATTGGTTTTTCGTGGCTCTGGAGGCTTGCGGCGGCGGAACTCCCGATCTATCTTCTGTTCTGGAAGTTTTACGATACGTAGGTATATATGGGTGCAGGGGGTACGTCGGAGGAGCTACGGGGGCCCCACGAGGCAGGGGGGCGCCCCCACCCTCGTGGGCAGCCCGTATCTCCCCTGACGTGCACTCCAAGTTCCCTGGGTTGCTTTCCTTCCAAAAATAACTTCTCCAGTTGATTTCGTTCCGTTTTAACTCCGTCTGATATTCCTTTTCCTTGAAACACTAAAATAGGCATAAAACAGCAAATCTGGGCTGGGCCTCCGGTTAATAGGTTAGTCCCAAAAATAATGTAAAAGTGGATAATAAAGCCCAATATTGCCGAAAACAGTAGATAATGTAGCATGGAGCAATCAAAAATTATAGATGCGTTGGAGATGTATCACCTACCCCCTGGGTGCGCCCTCCTGCCTCGTGGACACCTCATGGTGTCTTTGACTTCAACTCCAAGTCTTTCGGTTTGCTTTCAGTCCAAGAAAGATCATCGCGAAGGTTTCATTCCGTTTGGACTCCGTTTGGTATTCCTTTTCTGCAAAACTCTAAAATAGGCAAAAAAACAGAAACTAGCACTGGGCCTCAGGATAATAGGTTAGTCCCAAAAATAATATAAAAGAGCATACTAAAGCCCATTAAACATCCAAAACAGATAATATAATAGCATGGAAGAATAAAAAATTATAGATACGTTGGAGATGTATCACACATCACCATGTTACCAACACCCAAAGGGTTTACTAGAGTCAATAATCTAGTTCACATTGCTATGTGATTAACACCCAAAGAGTACTATGGTGTGATCATGTTTTGCTCGTGAGAGAAGTTTAGTCAACAGGTCTGCTACATTCAAAGCCGTATGTATTTTGAAAATTTTCTATGTCTACAATGCTCTGCATGGAGCTACTCTAGCTAATTGCTCCCACTTTCAATATGTATCCAGATTGAGACTCGGAGTCATCTGGATCGGTGTAAATCTTGCATCGACGTAACTCTTTACGACGAACTCTTTATCACCTCCATAACCAACAAATACTTCCTTACTCCTTTTAGGTAACTAAGGATAACTTTGACCGCTATCCAGTGATCCACTCCTAGATCACTATTGTACACCCTTGCCAAACTCATAGCAAGGCACACAACTGGTCTAGTACATAGCATGGCATACTTTATAGAACCTATGACTGAGGCATAGGGAATGACTTTCATTCTCTTTCTATCTTCTGTCGTAGTTTGGCTTTGAGTCATACTCAACTTTACACATTGTAATATAGGTAAGAACTTCTTCTTTGACTGATCCATTTTGAACTCTTTCAAAATCTTGTCAGGGTATGTACTCATTGAAAAATCTTATCAAGCGTCTTGATCTATCCGTATAGATCTTGATGCCCAATATGTAAGCAACTTCACCGAGGTCTTTCTTTGAAAAAATCCTTTCAAACTCTCCTTTATGCTTCCCAAAAAATTCTACATCATTTCCGATCAACAATATGTCATTCACATATACTTATCAGAAAGGCTGTAGAAATCCCACTCACTTTGTTGTAAATACAGGCTTCACCGCAAGTCTGTATAAACTATATGCTTTGATCAACTCATCAAAGTGTATATTCCAACTCCGATATGCCTACACCAGTCCATAGGTGGTTCGTTGGAGTTTGCACACCTTGTTAGCACCTTTAGGATCAACAAAACCTTTTGGTTGCATCATATACAACTCTCCTTAGAAATATCCATTTAACGAATGTAGTTTTGACATCCATTTGCCAGATTTCATAAAATATGGCAATTGCTAACATGATTCGGATGGACTTAAGCATCGCTACAGTTGAGAAAATCTCATTGTAGTCAACACCTTGAACTTGTCGAAAAATCTTTTTGCGACTAGTCGAGCTTTGTAGATAGTAACACTACCATCAACGTCTTCTTCCTCTTGAAGATCCATTTATTCTCAATGGCTTGCTAATCATCGGTGTGACGCCCGGGTAATTTAGCTACAGTGATCCTCTGCTAATGGTGCCACGTCACCTCGTTTATAGTTGCTAATCTCGAGTTAGTTCGAAACCGATTCAAATTCAAATTCAAAAATAGGCAAACAATAAAAGTTTTCAAATATTAAAACTAAAATGTTCGGAGTGAACCAAATATTGCATAGATAATTATGGTGGAGAAACCACACTTTTATAAAATGTTTAAATACTGTTAAATGAATAAAAGAGTAGCAAAAACAATTATTTTAATGCTTTAAAAATAATAAACATTTTCAAAACTAAATTGTTATAAGTATTAAACTATTGTGGCAGTGGCATAATTTGTAAAATCCTATTTAGGTGCCACTTTGGTAATTTACTAAAACTAAAATAATAGGAAACTAAAAGAAAGCAAAGTATAAAAAAACAGAAAACA
>NC_041389.1:663913633-663918807 GCF_002162155.2 Triticum dicoccoides | reverse complement strand
CCCGTGGCCGCACGATGCCTGCGGTGGCCGCCGCCGTCCGCCGTTCCGCTCCGTGCCCGCCCCGCTCCGGCCAGCCACCTCCTCGCTGTGGCTCCCCCGTACCAGCGACCGCGCCCTGCTCCTCCCATTTTTCCCGCCGTGGCCTCGCCACTACCACGCCGGTGAACCCCCCCCCTCTCTCGTCGTGGCCCTGACTGGTTGCATCCAGTGCGGGCGCCCGCTGCGCCCAGCGCACCTCGCCGCTGCCCCCGTTGCCCCAGCGCCTCCTTTGGCTCGGGCCGGCACCCGCCCCTACGCCCGCACGCCCGACCCACAAGGCCTCTGTGCCTCAGACAAACGGGGCCCACCCCCTGTGAACGAAAATGAAATAAGAAATAATAATAATAATAATAAAATGGTTTCAAAAATAATAATAATAATAATAATAATAATAATAAATATATAAGTAAAACAAATAATAAAAATGAATTTATTTAATTAATTAATTATTAACTAAATTAATTAAGTTAATTAATCCTGTTTAAATTAATCTAATTAGATAATTAAATTAACGAAACAGTAGTTAATTAGGTAACAGCCCCTGACAGGTGGGACCCACCTGACAGGTTGACCAGGTCAATGGTCAACGTTGACTGCTGACATCACTCTGATGTCATGCTGACGTCATCATTTACTATTCTGGATAATGTTGGATTAAATAATTAATTAAATTCCAGAGATTAATAAAATCTTTAGAAAATCATATCTTTTAATCCGTAACTCGGATTAAAATATTTTCAACATGAAAGTTGCTCAGAACGACAAGACAAATCCGGATACGCGGTCCGTTCGTCCGCCACACACCCCTAACCTATCGAACCCGCAACTTTCCCCCTCCGGCTCCTCTGCCCTAAAACACGAAACACCGGGAATACTTTCCCGGGGGTTTCCCCCCCTTCACCGGTATCACCTACTACCGCGTTAGGGCACACCGAACACCGCGTATTGCCTTGTTATATTTTGTGATGCTTTGTTTGCTCTGTATTCATTATTTCTTCCCCCTCTTCTCTCCGGTAGACTACGAGACTGACGCTGCTGCTGACCAGTTCGACTACGGAGTTGACGACCCCTCTCTCTTGCCAGAGCAACCAGGCAAGCCCCCCCTTTGATCACCAGATATCGCCTACTCTTCTCTATACTGCTTGCATTAGAGTAGTGTAGCATGTTACTGCTTTCCGTTAATCCTATTCTGATGCATAGCCTGTCATTGCTGCTACAGTCATTGATACCTTACCCGCAATCCTAAATGCTTAGTATAGGATGCTAGTGTTCCATCAGTGACCCTACACTCTTGTCCGTCTGCCATGCTATACTACTGGGCTGTGATCACTTCGGGAGGTGATCACGGGCATATACTATATACTTTACACTGTTACATTACCTGTGATACTGTTCGGAGTTGGGGGCTGAAAGGACAGGTGGCTCCATCCCGGTAGAGGTGGGCCTGGGTTCCCGACGGCCCTCGATTGTTACTTTGTGGCAGAGCGACAGGGCAGGTTGAGACCACCTAGGAGACAGGTGGGCCTGGCCCTGTTCGGCGTTCGCGGATACTTAACACGCTTAACGAGATCTTGGTATTTGATCTGAGTCGGCTACGAGCCTATACGCACTAACCATCTACGTGGGAGTAGTTATGGGTATCCCGACGTCGTGGTATCAGCCGAAGCACTTCAGACGTCAGCGACGGAGCGGCGCGCGCCGAATTGGACTGGAACGCCACTAGGCTAGGTCTGCTTTCGGCCGCCCTCGCAACGTGCAGGTGTGCTATGGGCGATGGGCCCAGACCCTTGTGCGCTTAGGTTTAGACCGGCGTGCTGGCCTCTCTGTTGTGCCTAGGTGGGGCTGCGACGTGTTGATCTTCCGCGGCCGGGCATGACCCAGGAAAGTGTGTCCGGCCAAATGGGATCAAGCGTGTTGGGTTATGTGGTGCACCCCTGCAGGGAAGTTAATCTATTCGAATAGCCGTGATCTTCGGTAACAGGACGACTTGGAGTTGTACCATGACCTTATGACAACTAGAACCAGATACTTAATAAAACACACCCTTCCAAGTGCCAGATACAACCGGTGGTCGCTCTCCCTCAGGGATGCGAGGGGAGGATCGCCGGGTAGGATATGCTATGCGATGCTACTTGGAGGACTTCGACCTACCCTCTTCTGCCTGTTGCAAGACGAAGGTGACCAGAAGCGTAGTCTTCGATAAGACTAGCTATCCCCCTCTTATTCTGGCATTCTGCAGTTCAGTCCACTGATATGGCCTCCTTACACATATACCCATGCATATGTAGTGTAGTTCCTTGCTTGCGAGTACTTTGGATGAGTACTCACGGTTGCTTTCTCCCCCCTTTTTCCCCTTTTCCTTTCTTCCTGGTTGTCGCAACCAGATGCTGGAGCCCTGGAGCCAGACGCCACCGTCGACGATGATTCCTACTACACTGGAGGTGCCTACTACTACGTGCAGGCTGCTGACGACGCCCAGGAGTAATTTAGGAGGATCCCAGGCAGGAGGCCTGCGCCTCTTTCGATCTGTATCCCAGTTTGTGCTAGCCATCTTATGGCAACTTGTTTAACTTATGTCTGTACTCAGATATTGTTGCTTCCGCTGACTCGTCTATGATCGAGCACTTGTATTCGAGCCCTCGAGGCCCCTGGCTTGTATTATGATGCTTGTATGACTTATTTTATTTGTAGAGTTGTGTTGTGATATCTTCCCGTGAGTCCCTGATCTTGATCGTACACATTTGCGTGTATGATTAGTGTACGATTAAATCGGGGGCGTCACAAGTTGGTATCAGAGCCAACTGCCTGTAGGAATCCCCCTTTCCAACTCCTTGGCCGAAGTCGAGTCTAGTCATAGAAAAACTTTTACTAACATGGCTGTGTGGCCCATGGGCCCACGTCGCCATCGGGAGGTATTAGGATCTTTTATTCCTCGACCTTTACTCTGGGATTCTGAACCCTCTTCTATTCGGGTTAAACGATTTCTACTAAAAACTAACTTTAGGTTCTCGAAAATACTTTCTCCCGGAGAGCCCCTTCAGTCCAGATGGTCACCGACTGCACCAGAAGATTTCGAAGATACTCTCCGTTGTTAACTCGAGAACTTGTGATCATCGCGTTCGCAATTCCCCTTCCACCGTAAACCCTTATGGACAACTACTTGCAATTGTTATTCTTACCCTCATCCCCAGTTGGCCTTGTTATTACAAGATACCCTGAAAAACTTGTCGTTGTTTCGATAACCCTTTGAGCTTACTGCCGTGTTGTTCCTTGTCACCTGAATACCCCTACGGTTAATTCTTGCACTTATCGAGTATCCGCTCATCCCCCAGTTGTTCCTGTGTTACACAAAAGTCTTCGAAATACCATTGGATATTCTGAAAATCCTCAGCAACCTATTGCTCTGGAATTTCTTGTTTGCTTTCATTATGATTAATCCCATAAGTATAGTAATCATATTGGCAACCTTCGTCACCATCATTTTTGAGACCGTTGATTCAATATGTTGTGAATGTTCACAATCATCAGTCGAGTCCTAGGATTATCTTTCCGGCTCAGACGTCATTTTGAACATGAGCTGGTTCTCGACCAAACTATCTGTCGTCGATTGTGCCTCTGGTATATTCAATTGATCCATCCTTGATCAGAACGTCTGCTTCTGATCCCTTGTTTTGGAAATCATAATTCCTTTGCATTTGACAATTGAGTTAGTCAGTTGTATCTATAATCCGGTGCACTTGCATTCCTTCTTCCTTTGATAGAGTACCGATACCCACACCAGCTCCGTTGTGGACCATCGGTTCCTTTGTTGGATTTTATGCCCTTCATAATTAATCACCTTGTGAGCTCTTTCCCCTGATACATAATGCCTTTGGTACATTGTATCCTCTGCTTGACCAACAATGCTCTACTTTCGAGCTTGTATTAATTACCCCGAAGTTTGTGGTATATGTTCGTAAGATGCCCGGATGGGTTGAACCTATGCCTTCCTTAATATGTGTGAACTCGGAAGATTTCACGAGTCATACTCATCTGGTATTTCACCAGGTAAAACTTTCAACACTAATGCCTTTATCAAAGCGAGAAGTGAATGAAAGGGTATGCATTGGAGAAGTGGGAGTCGACCTTGAACTTTGTGTTCATGCCCATGGACGCGATGTATATACTATCATGGAAGCTTCTTGTAACAATAACTATTTCCTTGATAACTAACCTATGGTATCTGTGAATTGACCCCTTGCAACCGTGGTTCCGACCATGATTGTTCTTCTTTGATCTCATTTCTCGGACAAGTTAAAACAATTGGCTTCTATGGATCAATACACCAGTCCAACCTTTACTTTGATCTTATGTCGAGTATTACCCCCCTGGTATCTCGAGATTATCATGGAACTGCATAACTTTTTATGAGTTCTTCATCAAGTGCTACCTTCCCACTGATTCCAATTTTTCGCGGGCTCTGTGTTACTGAACACTCAAAGACACCGATAACTGAACCGAGTCCGCACTACGGTTCAACAACTCTTCAGTAAGCTGCTATAAGTACGAGTTTGTACCCGATCACGCCATTCCTAGCCTGTTTGGCTATATCATTGTCGTGATGATTTTAACTGTGCTACCCGGTCCTTCTTCTCGGAGCACAATTTTCGACGATGAACTAACCTTACGTCGATCCTCATCGTCATATCATTTCGCCTTGAACAACAAGCTTGGTTTCGAGTTTGTGTCGTACCCTTGGTTCCAATAACCTTTCACTTCATCATTACTTTGACTTGATGTCGTCGCCGATCGATTACATCTTCATGAACTCTCGCGACAAAGGTGTCGTGATCGTCAACATTCTGAGCTCATCCAGGATATCAATTGGATTCATGATGAGAAATACCATCCTTGCCTCGATGGATTGTATTATCATCGACCACTTTATTGCCTTCCCACCAACACAAGCTTGTTCATGTTTGGTGTTATACCTTGAGTTCCTTGCTGTCCAGCAATTGATCTTCCTTACCTCGGAAGTATCACCATCTCTTTTTGTCAAGAATGTGGTGAGAATTTCACCACCTCTTAATAATTCTTGATATCATAATACTTCTTGCCATCTTCGTTCATTCCTTGGTCCCCGTATTGTTTTCAAC
>NC_041389.1:663911408-663913623 GCF_002162155.2 Triticum dicoccoides | reverse complement strand
CAAAACTTCTAGCAACCCTATTGCTTTGAAGTGAATGGGCGATAGTTCATTCTAAGTCCTTCGCTAATTGAATCACCATTCTGACATTGGTCATGCAACCCAACCCATATTTCGGGCGCACCTTTCAACCAATGTTTAATTGTGTATGTTTTCCTCGAGCATACTTCCCTATATCATTTGATCTGACAAATGTTATCTCCTTGTTCACTTAATGGTGGAAATCCATCTTTTGGGAATCTCGGTGAATTGCCGTTGAGTTCACCAGACACCTCCTTGTCTTCTCCTTGGGTTAATGATGAACTCTTGTTAACGGAAGTCACTTCATAGTTCATTTCCCGAGAATCTTTCAGTGTCATCCCGTCAATTGGTGTTGCACCTTTCTTCTCAGACATCCTGAGCCTGAGGTATCCTGACACCAGTCATACCTGAATCTCCGTCAGATATGATGGTTAGGACAACTTTCCAAGAGTTATGATATTGATCCTTTGATGACCCAGTAACATGATGTCATGCCTAGCACCCCCCCCCCGGCTGGAGGACCTATCATTATAGATTCCTTTTCAGCAAGGTTATCCATTCACCCATGAGGAAATTGTAAGACTTATTGTACAAGTTGTTCCTGATGGATCCTTCGTGTTTCCAGAGTCTGATCTTCACATGAAGACCATGTCAATGCTATCTCGAAGCATGCCTATGGTACTCCAATTTTCAACAAGAACATTTGAAACCCAATGTTAAATGTTTCCTGCCCAATTATCCAAACACCGTTGAATGGGTAATGTCATGAAAATTTCTCTTCCCTTTCCTAAAAGGGTTTTCTACGCTATATCCTGTCACGGATATCATGCTCTGCTTGTCCTTGGGAAGGATATACCCCTGATATACGTGTTTAAGCACATTTTCCTTCCCGTTGTTTTGTTCAAACTTACTTGTCAACTACTTAACCGAGCAGTGGTAATCCCCTGCTTAGGTAAACACCTCGGTGTACCTTCCTGTCTGGTGTAACCCTGTTTCTACTGTTGATGACTTCCGGTAACCGCTGATGGACGGGAACTTTGCCTATTGGTCCGCCTCGTTCAACGAGTAGGAAAATGGTTCTCTTCGTCCCTCGCCCTTGGTACCGACATTGTTGACAGCAAAACCAACAGGCTATCCTCTGACATACCTTGTTATCTTGACCGTGCAAATATTAGTGCCTTCCTGCTTTTAACCCACATGGTGGGCCCATAACCCACAGTTCCACAGGATCGAAACATGACTCTCTTGTACACCCTGTTGTCAGAGTTATCCCTCGTGCTTGACCTTGTATGTAATTCACGGGCCACTTGCTTGTTGATCTATTCTGGTATCGGACACAATACTTATTCTCGTTGCTCTGAACCCCTTCCGCACTCTGCTTCAGGCAATGAACGATTGCCTATCCGCTTGAAACCTCTTATTACACCGTCTTACTTTGCTCTCGATGTGTGTCATTTGTTCAACTGGAGAGATACTCATATGTTCATACTTGGGAAACCCCCAGAAGATTTTCCCTTGTAACATCCTATCGTTGTAGAGCTGCCCCTTACCTATTCGTAAGTACGATGGAGATCCCGAAGAAAGGATGACAAATTGATCATGGTGACTTGAAGCAGTGAAATGAAGACATCAACGAAAGGGATCAACCTCTTCGAAAGGGAAGCCAAGACCGAGAAGACTTGTTAGGTTTTTCGCTACCAACACCTTCGCCCCTTACTCCACCGCTTAAATCTCGGGACGAGATTTCTTGTAGTGGAGGAGAATTGTGACGCCCGGGTAATTTAGCTACAGTGATCCTCTGCTAATGGTGCCACGTCACCTCGTTTATAGTTGCTAATCTCGAGTTAGTTCGAAACCGATTCAAATTCAAATTCAAAAATAGGCAAACAATAAAAGTTTTCAAATATTAAAACTAAAATGTTCGGAGTGAACCAAATATTGCATAGATAATTATGGTGGAGAAACCACACTTTTATAAAATGTTTAAATACTGTTAAATGAATAAAAGAGTAGCAAAAACAATTATTTTAATGCTTTAAAAATAATAAACATTTTCAAAACTAAATTGTTATAAGTATTAAACTATTGTGGCAGTGGCATAATTTGTAAAATCCTATTTAGGTGCCACTTTGGTAATTTACTAAAACTAAAATAATAGGAAACTAAAAGAAAGCAAAGTATAAAAAAACAGAAAACA
>NC_041389.1:663833043-663910192 GCF_002162155.2 Triticum dicoccoides | reverse complement strand
CGTGGCCGCACGATGCCTGCGGTGGCCGCCGCCGTCCGCCGTTCCGCTCCGTGCCCGCCCCGCTCCGGCCAGCCACCTCCTCGCTGTGGCTCCCCCGTACCGGCGACCGCGCCCTGCTCCTCCCATTTTTCCCGCCGTGGCCTCGCCACTACCACGCCGGCGAACCCCCCCCTCTCTCGTCGTGGCCCTGACTGGTTGCATCCAGTGCGGGCGCCCGCTGCGCCCAGCGCACCTCGCCGCTGCCCCCGTTGCCCCAGCGCCTCCTTTGGCTCGGGCCGGCACCCGCCCCTACGCCCGCACGCCCGACCCTCAAGGCCTCCGTGCCTCAGACAAACGGGGCCCACCCCCTGTGAACGAAAATGAAATAAGAAATAATAATAATAATAATAATAAAATGGTTTCAAAAATAATAATAATAATAATAATAAATAAATATATAAGTAAAACAAATAATAAAAATGAATTTAATTAATTAATTAATTATTAACTAAATTAATTAAGTTAATTAATCCTGTTTAAATTAATCTAATTAGATAATTAAATTAACGAAACAGTAGTTAATTAGGTAACAGCCCCTGACAGGTGGGACCCACCTGACAGGTTGACCAGGTCAATGGTCAACGTTGACTGCTGACATCACTCTGATGTCATGCTGACGTCATCATTTACTATTCTGGATAATGTTGGATTAAATAATTAATTAAATTCCAGAGATTAATAAAATCTTTAGAAAATCATATCTTTTAATCCGTAACTCGGATTAAAATATTTTCAACATGAAAGTTGCTCAGAACGACAAGACGAATCCGGATACGCGGTCCGTTCGTCCGCCACACACCCCTAACCTATCGAACCCGCAACTTTCCCCCTCCGGCTCCTCTGCCCGAAAACACGAAACACCGGGAATACTTTCCCGGGGGTTTCCCCCCCTTCACCGGTATCACCTACTACCGCGTTAGGGCACACCGAACACCGCGTATTGCCTTGTTATATTTTGTGATGCTTTGTTTGCTCTGTATTCATTATTTCTTCCCCCTCTTCTCTCCGGTAGACTACGAGACTGACGCTGCTGCTGACCAGTTCGACTACGGAGTTGACGACCCCTCTCTCTTGCCAGAGCAACCAGGCAAGCCCCCCCTTTGATCACCAGATATCGCCTACTCTTCTCTATACTGCTTGCATTAGAGTAGTGTAGCATGTTACTGCTTTCCGTTAATCCTATTCTGATGCATAGCCTGTCATTGCTGCTACAGTCATTGATACCTTACCCGCAATCCTAAATGCTTAGTATAGGATGCTAGTGTTCCATCAGTGACCCTACACTCTTGTCCGTCTGCCATGCTATACTACTGGGCTGTGATCACTTCGGGAGGTGATCACGGGCATATACTATATACTTTACACTGTTACATTACCTGTGATACTGTTCGGAGTTGGGGGCTGAAAGGACAGGTGGCTCCATCCCGGTAGAGGTGGGCCTGGGTTCCCGACGGCCCTCGACTGTTACTTTGTGGCAGAGCGACAGGGCAGGTTGAGACCACCTAGGAGACAGGTGGGCCTGGCCCTGTTCGGCGTTCGCGGATACTTAACACGCTTAACGAGATCTTGGTATTTGATCTGAGTCGGCTACGAGCCTATACGCACTAACCATCTACGTGGGAGTAGTTATGGGTATCCCGACGTCGTGGTATCAGCCGAAGCACTTCAGACGTCAGCGACGGAGCGGCGCGCGCCGAATTGGACTGGAATGCCACTAGGCTAGGTCTGCTTTCGGCCGCCCTCGCAACGTGCAGGTGTGCTATGGGCGATGGGCCCAGACCCCTGTGCGCTTAGGTTTAGACCGGCGTGCTGGCCTCTTTGTTGTGCCTAGGTGGGGCTGCGACGTGTTGATCTTCCGCGGCCGGGCATGACCCAGGAAAGTGTGTCCGGCCAAATGGGATCAAGCGTGTTGGGTTATGTGGTGCACCCCTGCAGGGAAGTTAATCTATTCGAATAGCCGTGATCTTCGGTAACAGGACGACTTGGAGTTGTACCTTGACCTTATGACAACTAGAACCAGATACTTAATAAAACACACCCTTCCAAGTGCCAGATACAACCGGTGGTCGCTCTCCCTCAGGGATGCGAGGGGAGGATCGCTGGGTAGGATATGCTATGCGATGCTACTTGGAGGACTTCGACCTACCCTCTTCTGCCTGTTGCAAGACGAAGGTGACCAGAAGCGTAGTCTTCGATAAGACTAGCTATCCCCCTCTTATTCTGGCATTCTGCAGTTCAGTCCACTAATATGGCCTCCTTACACATATACCCATGCATATGTAGTGTAGTTCCTTGCTTGCGAGTACTTTGGATGAGTACTCACGGTTGCTTTCTCCCCCCTTTTTCCCCTTTTCCTTTCTTCCTGGTTGTCGCAACCAGATGCTGGAGCCCTGGAGCCAGACGCCACCGTCGACGATGATTCCTACTACACTGGAGGTGCCTACTACTACGTGCAGGCTGCTGACGACGCCCAGGAGTAGTTTAGGAGGATCCCAGGCAGGAGGCCTGCGCCTCTTTCGATCTGTATCCCAGTTTGTGCTAGCCATCTTATGGCAACTTGTTTAACTTATGTCTGTACTCAGATATTGTTGCTTCCGCTGACTCGTCTATGATCGAGCACTTGTATTCGAGCCCTCGAGGCCCCTGGCTTGTATTATGATGCTTGTATGACTTATTTTATTTGTAGAGTTGTGTTGTGATATCTTCTCGTGAGTCCCTGATCTTGATCGTACACATTTGCGTGTATGATTAGTGTACGATTAAATCGGGGGCGTCACAATCGGGCAAGTCCAACAAAGTCCACACTTTGTTCTCATACATGGATCATATCTCAGATTTCATGGCCTCAAGCCATCTGTGGGAATCTGGGCTCATCATACCATCTTCATAGTTCGTAGGTTCGTCATGGTCAAGTAACATGACTTCCAGAACATGATTACCATACCACTCTAGTGCGGATCGTGCTCTCGTTGACCTACGAGGTTATGTAGCAACTTGATCTGAAGTTTCATGATCATTATCATTAGCTTCCTCTCCAGTTGGTGTAGACATCACGGGAACAGATTTCTCGGATGAGCTACTTTCCAAATTGAGAGAAGGTACAATTACCTCTTCAAGTTATACTTTCCTCCCACTCACTTCTTTCGAGAAAAACTCCTTCTCTAGAGAAGGTTCCATTCTTGGCAACAAAAATCTTGCCTTCGGATTTGTGGTAGAAGGTGTAACCAATTGCTTCCTTAGGGTATCTTATGAAGATGCACTTCTCCGATTTGGGTTCGAGCTTATCAGGCCGAAGCCTTTTGACATAAGCATCGCATCCCCAAACTTTAAGAAACGATAGCTTAGGTTTATTAGCACACCACTATTCATACGGTGTCGTCTCAACGGATTTTGATGGTGCCCTATTTAACATGAATGCAGTTGTCTTTAATGCATAACCCCAAAACGATAGTGGTAAATCAGTAAGAGACATCATAGATCGCACCATATCTAATAAAGTATGGTTACAATGTTCGGACACACCATTACGCTGTGGTGTCCCAGGTGGAGTGAGTTGTGAAACTATTCCACTTGTTTTAAATGAAGGCCAAATTCGTAACTCAAATATTCACCTCCGCGATCAGATCGTAGAAACTTTATTTTCTTGTTACGATGATTCTCCACTTCACTTTGAAATTCTTTGAACTTTTCAAATATTTCAGACTTGTGCTTCATTAAGTAGATATACCCAGATCTTCTCAAATCATCTATGAAGGTCAGAAAATAGCGATACCCACCATGAGCCTCAACACTCATTGGACTACATACATCAGTATGTATTATTTCCAATAAGTCATTGGCTCGATCCATTTTTCCGGAGAACGGAGTTTTAGTCATCTTGCCCATGAGGCATGGTTCACAAGTACAAATGATTCATAATCAAGTGATTCCAAAAGTCCATCTGCATGGAGTTTCTTCATGCGCTTTACACCAATATGACCTAAACAGCAGTGCCATAAGTATGTTGCACTATCATTATCAACTTTGCATCTTTTGGCATCAATATTATGAATATGTGTATCACTATGATCGAGATTCAATAAAACATTAACATTGGGTGTATGACCATAGAAGGTTTTATTCATGTAAACATAATAACAATTATTCTCTGTCTTAAATGAATAACCGTATTGCAATAAACATGATCTAATCATATTCATGCTCAACGCAAACACCAAGTAACATTTATCTAGGTTCAACACTAATCCCGAAAGTATAGGGAGCGTGCGATGATGATCATATCAATCTTGGAACCACTTCCAACATACATCATCACTTCACCCTCAACTAGTCTCTATTTATTCTGCAACTCCTGTTTCGAGTTACTAATCTTAGCAACCGAACATGTATCAAATACCTAGGGTCCACTACGAGCACTAGTAAGGTACACATCAATAACTGAAGGAAATATGCCCTAGAGGAAATAATAAAGTTATTATTTATTTACTTATTTCATGATAAATGTATATTATTCATGCTATAATTGTATTAACCGGAAACGTAGTACATGTGTGAATACATAGACAAAACATAGTGTCCCTAGTATGCCTCTACTTGACTAGCTCGTTAATCAAAGATGGTTATGTTTCCTAACCATAGACATGTGTTGTCGTTTGATAAACGGGATCACATCATTAGGAGAATGATGTGATGGACATGACCCATCCATTAGCTTAGCATTATGAATTTATGATCATTACAGTTTCATTGCAACTGCTTTCTTCATGACTTATACATGTTCCTTAGACTATGAGATTATGCAACTCCCGAATACCGGAGGAACACCTTGTGTGCTATCAAACGTCACAACGTAAATGGGTGATTATAAAGATACTCTACAGGTGTCTCCGAAGGTGTTTGTTGGGTTGGCATAGATCGAGATTAGGATTTGTCACTCCGTGTATCGGAGAGGTATCTCTGGGCCCTCTCGGTAATGCTCATCACTATAAGCCTTGCAAGCAATGTGATTAATGAGTTAGTTGCTGGATGAAGTATTACAAATGAGTAAAGAGACTTGCCGGTAATGAGATTGAACTAGGTATGATGATACCGACTATCAAATCTCGGGCAAGTAACATTTCGATGACAAAGGGAACAACATATGTTGTTATGCGGTTTGACCGATAAAGATCTTCATAGAAAATGTAGGAGCCAATATGAGCATCCAGGTTCCGCTATTGGTTATTGACCAGAGATGTGTCTCGGTCATGTCTACAGAGTTCTCTAACCCGTAGGGTCCGCACGCTTAACGTTCGATGATGATATGTATTATGAGTTATGTGTTTTGATGACCTAAGTTTGTTCGGAATCCCGGATGATATCACGGACGTGAAGAGGAGTCCCGAAATGGTCGAGACATAAAGATTGATATATTGGACCATGTTATTCGGACACCAGAAGTTTTTCGGGTGGTTTCGGGTAAAAACTGAGTGCCGAAGGGGTTACTGGAACCCCCTGGGGGAACTAATGGGCCACCATGGGCCTTAGTGGAGAGAAAGGAGGGCAGCCAGGCCAGGCCGCCCCCCCCCCCTTTATCAGCCTGAATTGGACAAGGGAAGAGGGGTGACGCCCCCTTTCCTACTCCCTCTCCCTCTCCTTCCTTCCCCCTCTCTTCCTTGTAGAGGAATCCTACTAGGACTAGTAGTCCTAGTAGGACTTCCTCTCCTTGGCGCGCCCCTAGGGCCGTCCGGCCTCCCCATCCCTCCTTTATATACGGGGGCAGGGGGCACCCTAGAACACACCGAGTCTTCTCTTAGCCGTGTGCGGTGCCCCCCTCCAAAGTTACACACCCCGGTCATACCGCCGTAGTGCTTAGGCGAAGCCCTGCGCCGGTAACATCATCATCACCGTCGCCACGCTGCCATGTTGACAGAACTCACCCTCATCCTCAACTGGATCAAGAGCACGAGGGACGTCATCGAGCTGAACATGGAGGTGTTGTACGTTCGGTACTTGGATCGGTTGGATCGCGAAGAAGTTCGACTACATCAACCACGTTACAAAACACTTCCGCTTTCGGTCTATGAGGGTACGTGGACACACTCTCCCCTCTCGTTGCTATGCATCTCCTAGATAGATCTTGCGTGATCGTAGGATTTTTTTTTGAAATTACCGCATTCCCCAACAGTGACATCCGAGCTCAGGTCTATGAGTAGATGTTTTATGCATGAGTAGAACACAAAGAGTTGTGGGCGATAATAGTCATACTGCTTACCACCAACGTCTTACTTTGATTCGGCAGTATTGTTGGATGAAGCGGCCCCAACCGACATTACATGACCGCGTTCATGAGTCTGGTTCTACCGACGTGCTTTTGCACATAGGTGGCTGGCAGGTGTCTGTTTCTCCAACTTTAGTTGAATCGAGTTTGACTACAGCCGGTCCTTGTTGAAGGTTAAAACAACACACTTGACGAAAAATCGTTGTGGTTTTGATGCGTAGGTAAGAACGGTTCATGCTAGAAGCCCGTAGTAGCCACGTAAAACTTGCAACAACAAAGTAGAGGACATCTAACTTGTTTTTGCAGGGCTTGTTGTGATGTGATATGGTCAAGACATGATGTGATATAAATTGTTGTATGAGATGATCATGTTTTGTAACAGAGTTATCGGCAACTGGCAGGAGCCATATGGTTGTCGCTTTATTGTATGCAATGCAGTCACCATGTAATTGTTTTACTTTATCACTAAGTGGTAGCGATAGTCGTAGAAGCAATAGTTTGCGAGACTACAACGATGCTACAATGGAGATCAAGGTGTTGCAGCGGTGACGATGGATATCATGATGATGCTTCAGTGATGGAGATCATGAGCACAAGACAATGATGGCCATATCATGTCACATATTTTGATTGCATGTGATGTTTATCTTTTATGCATCTTATTTTTCTTAGTATGGCGGTAGCATTATAAGATGATATCTTACTAAATTTCAAGGTATAAGTGTTCTCCCTGAGTATGCACCGTTGCTACAGTTCGTCATGCCGAGACACCACGTGATGATCGGGTATGATAAGATCTACGTTCACATACAATGGATGCAAGGGAGTTTTGCACACAGAATACTCGGGTTAAACTTGACGAGCCTAGCATATGCAGATATGGCCTCGGGACACTAAGACTGAAAGGTCGAACGTGAATTATATAGTAGATATGATCAACATAGTGATGTTCACCATTGAAAACTACTCCATCTCACGTGATGATCGGCCATGGTTTACTTGATTTGGATCACATGATCATTTAGATGACTAGAGGGATGTCTATATAAGTGGGAGTTCTTAAGTAATATGATTAATTGAACTTTAATTTATCATGAACTTAGTCCTGATAGTTATTTTGCATGTCTATGTTATTGTAGATCAATGGCCCGTGCTACCGTTCCTTTGAATTTTAATGCATTCCTAGAGAAAGCTAAGTTGAAAGATGATGGTAGCAATTACACGAACTGGGTCTGTAACTTGAGGATTATCCTCATGCTGGACAGAAGAATTACGTCCTAGAAGCACCGTTAGGTGTACCACCCGCGCCAGCAACTGCAGACATTGTGAATTCCTAGCAGGCGCGTGTTGATGACTACTCGATAGTTCAGTGTGCCATGCTTTATGGCTTAGAATCGGGACTTGAAAGACATTTTGAACGTCATGGAGCATATGAGATGTTCCAAGAGTTGAAGTTAATATTTCAAGCAAATGCCCGAGTATAGAGATATGAAGTATCCAACAAGTTCTATAGCTGCAAAATGGAGGAGAATAGTTTTGTTAGTGAACACATACTCAGAATGTCTGGGTACCATAACCACTTGACTCAGCTAGGAGTTAATCTTCCTGATGATAGTGTCATTGACAGAGTTCTTCAATCACTGCCAGCGTTGAGAATGAATGAGTTTGGTCTTCATTCGAAACAATGTGGTTTAGTTTCACAACTTACGCCACCTGGAACACCACAGCAAAATGGTGTGTCCGAACGTCGTAACCGTACTTTATTGGATATGGTGCAATCTATGATGTCTCTTACTGATTTACCGCTATAGTTTTTGGGATATGCTTTAGAGATGACTGCATCCACTTTAAATAGGGCACCATCAAAATCCATTGAGACGACGCCTTATGGACTATGGTTTGGCAAGAAACCAAAGTTGTCATTTCTTAAAATTTGGGGCTGCGATGCTTATGTGAAAAAGCTTCAAAGTGATAAGCTCGAACCCAAATCGGAGAAGTGCGTCTTCATAGGATACCCAAAGGAAACTATTGGGTACACCTTCTATCACAGATCCGAAGGAAAAATATTTTTTGCTAAGAATGGATCCTTTCTAGAGAAGGAGTTTCTCTCGAAAGAAGTGAATGGGAGGAAAGTAGAACTTGATGAGGTAATTGTACCTTCTCCCGAATTGGAAAGTAGTTCGTCACAGAAATCAGTTCCAGTGATTCCTACACCAATTAGTGAGGAAGCTCATGATGATGATCATGAAACTTCAGATCAAGTTACTACAAAACCTCGTAGGTCTTCTAGAGTATGATCCGCACCAGAGTGGTATGGTAATCCTGTTCTGCAAGTCATGTTACTAGACCATGGTGAACCTACAAACTATGAGGAAGCGACGATGAGCCCAAATTCCACGAAATGGCTTGAGGCCATGAAATCTGAGATGGGATCCATGTATGAGAACAAAAGTGTGGACTTTGGTGGATTTGCCCGATGATCGGCAAGCCATAGAAAATAAATGGATCTTCAAGAAGAAGATTGAAGCTGACGGTAATGTTACTATCTACAAAGCTCGACTTGTTGCGAAAGGTTTTTGACAAGTTCAATGAGTTGACTACGATGAGACTTTCTCACCCGTAGCGATGCTTAAGTCTGTCTGAATCATGTTAGCAATTTTCGTATTTTATGATTATGAAATTTGGCAGATGGATGTCAAAACTGCATTCTTGAATTGATTTTTGGAAGAAGAATTGTATATGATGCAACCAGAAGGTTTTGTTGATCCAAATGGTGCTAATAAAGTGTGCAAGCTCCAGTGATCCATTTATGGACTGGTGCAAGCCTCTCGGAGTTGAAATAAATGCTTTGATAGTGTGATCAAAGCATATGGTTTTATATAGACTTTTGGAGAAGCCTATATGTACAAGAAAGTGAGTGGGAGCTCTGTAGCATTTCTAATATTATGACATATTGTTGATTGTAAATGATATAGAATTTCTGTATAGCATAAAAGGATACTTGAATAAGAGTTTTTCAATGAAAGACCTCGGTGAAGCTGCTTACATATTGGGCATCAAGATCTATAGAGATAGATCAAGACGCTTAATTGGACTTTCACAAAGCACATACCTTGATAAAGTTTTGAAGAAGTTCAAAATGGACCAGTCAAAGAAAGGGTTCTTGCCTGTGTTACATGGTGTGAAGTTGAGTCAGACTTAATGCCCGACCACTGCGGAAGATAGAGAGAAAATGAAAGTCATTCCCTATGCTTCAGCCATAGGTTCTATCATGTATGCAATGTTGTTTACCATACCTGATGTGTGCCTTGCTATAAATATAGCAGGGAGGTACCAAAGTAATCCTGAAGTGGAGCACTAGACAACGGTCAAGAACATCCTGAAATACCTGAAAAGGACTAAGGATATGTTTCTCGTTTATGGAGGTGACAAAGAGCTCGTCGTAAACGGTTACATTGATGCAAGCTTTGACACCGATCCGGATGACTCTAAGTCACAATCCGGATACGTATTTTTATTGAATGGTGGAGCTGTCAGTTGGTGCAATTCCAAGCAAAGCGTCGTGGCGGGATCTACATGTGAAGCGGAGTACATAGCTGCTTTGGAAGCAACGAATGAAGGGGTCTGGATGAAGGAGTTCATATCCGATCTAGGTGTCATACCTAGTGCATCGGGTCTAATGAAAATCTTTTGTGGCAATACTGGTGCAATTGCCTTGTCAAAGGAATCCCGATTTCATAAGATAACCAAGCACATCAAGAGACGCTTCAATTCCATCCGTCATCAAGTGTCAGAGGGAGACATAGAGATTTGCAAGATACATACGGATCTGAATGTTGCAGACCCGTTGACTAAGCCTCTTCCACGAGCAAAACATGATCAGCACCAAAACTCCATGGGTGTTAAAATCATTACTTTGTAATCTAGATTATTGACTCTAGTGCAAGTGGGAGACTGAAGGAAATATGCCCTAGAGGCAATAATAAAGTTATTATTTATTTCCTTATTTCATGATAAATGTTTATTATTCATGCTATAATTGTATTAACCAGAAACTTAGTACATGTGTGAATACATAGACAAAACATAGTGTCCCTAGTATGCCTCTACTTGACTAGCTCGTTAATCAAAGATGGTTATGTTTCCTAACCATAGACATGTGTTGTCATTTGATAAACAGGATCACATCATTAGGACAATGATGTGGTGGACATGACCCATCCGTTAGCTTAGCATTATGGTTGTTATAGTTTCATTGCTACTGCTTTCTTCATGACTTATACATGTTCCTGAGACTATGAGATTATGCAACTCCCGAATACCGGAGGAACACCTTGTGTGCTATCAAACGTCACAACGTAAATGGGTGATTATAAAGATACTCTACAGGTGTCTCCGAAGGTGTTTGTTGGGTTGGCATAGATCGAGATTAGGATTTGTCACTCTGTGTTTCGGAGAAGTATCTCTGGGCCCTCTCGGTAATGCTCATCACTATAAGCCTGGCAAGCAATGTGACTAATGAGTTAGTTGCAGGATGAAGTATTACAGAACGAGTAAAGATACTTACCGGTAACGAGATTGAACAAGGTATGATGATACAGATGATCGAATCTCGGCCAAGTAACATACTGATGACACAGGGAACAACGTATGTTAGTTATGCGGTTTGACCGATAAAGATATTCATAGAATATGTAGGAGCCAATATGAGCATCCAGGTTTCACTATTGGTTATTGACCGGAGATGTGTCTCGGTCATGTCTACATAGTTCTTGAACCCGTAGGGTCCGCACGCTTAACTTTCGATGATGATATGTATTATGAGTTATGTGTTTCGATGACCGACGTTTGGCTGGAGTCCCGGATCAGATCACGGACGTGACGAGGAGTCTAAAAATTGTCAAGACATAAACATTCATATATTGGACCATGTTATTCGGACACCGGAAGTGTTCCGGGTGGTTTCGGGTAAAAACAGAGTGCTAGAGGGGTTACCGGAACCCCCCGGGGGAACTAGTGGGCCACCATGGGCCATAGTGGAGAGAGAGGAGGGCAGCCAGGGCAGCCCCCCCCTTAGTAGTCCGAATTGGACAAGGGAAGGGGGGGCGCCCCCTTTCCTACTCCCTCTCCCTCTCCTTCATTCCCCCTCTCTTCCTTGTAGAGGAATCCTACTAGGATTAGTAGTCGTAGTAGGAATCCCTCTCCTTGGCGCGCCCCTAGGGCCGGATGGACTCCCCCTCCCTCCTTTATATATGGGGGCAGGGGTACCCTAGAACACACCAAGTCTTTTCTTAGCCGTGTGCGGTGCCCCCTCCACAATTACACACTTCGGTCATATCACCGTAGTGCTTAGGCGAAGCCCTGCGCCGGTAACATCATCATCACCGTCGCCATGCCATCATGCTGACGGAACACTCCCTCGTCCTCAACTAGATCAAGAGCACGAGGGACGTCATCGAGCTGAACGTGTGCTGAACGCGGAGGGGCCGTACGTTCGGTACTTGGATCGGTTGGATCGTGAAGAAGTTCGACTACATCAACTGCGTTACTAAACGCTTCCGCTTTTGGTCTACGAGGGTACGTGGACACACTCTCCCCTCTCATTGTTATGCATCTCCTAGATAGATCTTGCGTGATCGTAGGAATTTTTTCGAAATTACCGCGTTCCCCAACAGTAACATGTATATCAAATATACCTTTGTTCACTTTGCCATCCTTCTTATCCGCCAAATATTTGGGGTAGTTCCGTTTCTAGTGACCATTTCCTTTGCAGTAGAAGCACTCAGTTTCAGGCTTAGGTCCAGCTTTGGGCTTCTCCACGGGAGTGACAACTTGCTTGCCATTCTTCTGGAAGTTCCCTTTCTTTCCCTTTGCCCTTTTCTTAAAACTAGTGATCTTGTTTAATCATCAACACATGATGCTTTTTCTTGATTTCTACCTTCATCGATTTCAGCATCACGAAGAGCCCGAGAATCATTTTTGTCATCGCTTGCATATTATAGTTCGTCACGAAGTTCCAGTAACTTGGTGATAGTGACTAGGGAACTCTGTCAATCACTATCTTATCTGGAAGATTAACTCCCACTTGATTCAAGCGATTGTAGTACTCAGACATTCTGAGCACATACTCACTAGTTGATCTATTCTCCTCCATCTTGTAGGAAAAGTACTTGTCAGAGGTCTCATACCTCTCGACACGGTCATGAGCCTGAAATACCAATTTCAGCTCCGGGAACATCTCATATGCTATGTGGCGTTCAAAACGTTTTTGAATTCCCGGTTCTAAGCCGTAAAGCATGGTGCACTAAACTATCAAGTAGTCATCATATCAAGTTGGACAAAACGTTCATAACGTCTGCATCTTCTCCTGCAATAGGTCTGTCACCTAGCGGTGCATCAAGGGCATAATTCTTCTGTGCAGCAATGAGGTCCTCAGTTCACGGACCCAGTCCGCATCATTGGCACTATCATCTTTCAAGTTAGTTTTCTCTAGGAACATATCAAAAACATAGGGGAGCTACAACGCGAGCTATTGATCTACAACATAATTTGCAAATATTATCAGGACTAAGTTCAGGATAAATCAAAGTTCAATTAATCATATTACTTAAGAACTCCCACTTAGATAGACATCCCTCAAGTCATCTAAATGATACGTGATCCAAATCAACTAAACCATGTCCAATCATCACGTGAGATGGAGTAGTCATCAATGGTGAATATCTCTATGTTGATCATATCCACTATATGATTCAAGTTTGACCTTTCGATCTCTAGTGTTCCGAGGCCATGTCTTTACATGCTAGGCTCGTCAAGTTTAACCCGAGTATTCCGCATGTGCAAAACTGGCTTGCACCCGTTGTATTTGAACGTAGAGCCTATCACACCCGATCATCACGTGGTGTCTCAGCACGAAGAACTTTCACAACGGTGCATACTCAGGGAGAACACTTATACCTTGAAATTTAGTTAAGGGGTCATCTTATAATGCTACCATCGTACTAAGCAAAATAAGATGCATAAAGATAAACATCACATGCAATCAAAATATGTGACATGATATGGCCATCATCATCTTGTGCTTTTGATCTCCATCACCAAAGCAATGTCATGATCTCCATCATCACCGGCTTGACACCTTGATCTCCATCGTAGCGTCCTGGTCGTCTCGCCAACTATTGCTTCTACGACTATCGCTACCGCTTAGTGATAAAGTAAAGCAATTACATGGTGTTTGTATTTCATACAATAAAGCGACAACCATAAGGATCCTGCCAGTTGCCGATAACTTTTACAAAACATGATCATCTCATACAACAACGTATATCACATCATGTCTTGACCATATCACATCACAACATGCCCTGCAAAAACAAGTTAGACGTCCTCTACATTGTTGTTGCAAGTTTTACGTGGCTGTTACGGGCTTCTAGCAAGAACCGTTCTTACCTACGGCACAAAACCACAACGGTGATTTATCAAGTTTGTCGTTTTAACCTTCAACAAGGACCGGCCACAGTCAAATTTGATTCAACTAAAGTTGGAGAAACAGACACCCGCCAGCCACCTTTCTACAAAACTAGTTGCATGTCTGTCGGTGGAACCGGTCTCATGAACGTGGTCATGTAAGGTTGGTCCGGGCCGCTTCATCCAACAATACCTCTGAATCAGAATAAGACATTGGTGGTAAGAAGTATGACGATCACCACCCACAACTCTTTGTGTTCTACTCATGCATATCACCTACGCATAGACTTGGCTCTGATACCGCTGGGGAAACGTAGCATGCAATTTCAAAAAAATTCCTATGCTCACACAAGATCTATCTAGAAGATGCATAGCAACAAGAGGGTATTAGTGTGTCCACATACCCTCGTAGACCGAAAGCGGAAGTGTTTGCTTAACACGGTTGATGTAGTCGAACGTCTTCTCATTCCGGCCGATCGAGTACCGAACGTACGGCACATCCGAGTTCTGCACACGTTCAGCATGATGACGTCCCTCGAGCTCTTGATCCAGCAGAGGGTCGAGCAAGTAGATGAGTTCCGTCAGCACGACGACATGGTGATGGTGATGGTGATGTGATCCGCGCAGGGCTTCGCCTAAGCATCGCGAGAATATGACCGGAGGCGTAAATTGTGCAGGGGGCGCCGCCTACGGCTTGGAACAATTGATGTGTGTTCTAGGGGCGACCCCCGTATATAAAGGAGGGATGGAGAGGAGGTCGGCCCTAGGCGCGCCCCAAGTAGGAGGAGTCCTACTTGGGGTCCTAGTAGGATTCGCCCCCTTCCTTTTACCGGAGGGGGAAATGGGAAAAGAGAGAGGGGAGGAGAAGGAAAGGGGGGGCGCCGCCCCCTCTTGTTGTCTAATTCGGCCTCCTTCCCTGTGGGGGCGCGCCACCCCTTTGTGGGCTAGTGTGCATCCCTCCTATGGCCCATATCTTTCCCCGGGGGGTTCCGGTAACCCCTCCGATACTCCAATATGTACACGATACATTCCACTTCCGGTGTCCGAATACTACCTTCCAATATATCAATCTTTACTTCTCAAACATTTCGAGACTCCTGTCATGTCCGTGATCTCATCCAGGACTCTGAACAAACTTCGGTCACCAAAACACATAACTCATATAATACAAATCGTCATCGAATGTTAAGCGTGCGGACCCTACGGGTTCGAGAACTATGTAGACATGATCGAGACACCTCTCTGGTCAATAACCAATAGCGGAACCTGGATGCTCATATTGGTTCCCACATATTCTACGAAGATCTTTATCGGTCGAACTGCAATGACAACATAAGTTATTCCTTTGTCATACGTATGTTACTTGTCCGAGATTCGATCGTCGATATCTTCATACCTAGTTCAATCTCATTACCGGCAAGTCTCTTTACTCATTCCGTAATGCATCATCCCTCAACTAACTCATTAGTCACATTGCTTGCAAGGCTTCATATGATGTGCATTACTGAGAGGGCCCAAATATACCTCTCCGATACTCGGAGTGACAAATCCTAATCTCGATCTATGCTAACCCAACAAACACCTTCAGAGATACCTGTAGAGCATCTTTATAATCATCCAGTTATGTTGTGACGTTTGATAGCACAAAAGGCATTCCTCCGGTGTCCGGGAGTTGCATAATCTCATAGTCGAAGGAATATGTATTTAACATGAAGAAAGCATTAGCAATAAAAATTGAATGATCATTATACTAAGCTAACGGATGGGTCTTGTTCATCACATCATTCTCCTAATGATGTGATCTCGTTCATCAAATGACAACACATGCCCATGGCTAGGAAACTTAACCATCTTTTATCAACGAGCTAGTCAAGTAGAGGCATACTAGGGACACGATGTTTTTGTCTATGTATTCACACATGTATCAAGTTTCCGGTAATACAATTCTAGTATGAATAATAAACATTTATCATGATATAAGAAAATATGAAATAACAACTTTATTATTGCCTCTAGGGCATATTTCCTTCAAGAACAAGGGTGCGCGTCCCGCCCATCCGCACGCGTCCGTTTAGCCGCAAACGCGACCCAAAGTTGTGCCGGGAATGGGTTGAAAGCAGACCAAAAACGAACATTGGTCTGTTTGCTCCTGTGCATTGAGCCGCCTGATTTGTTCGTTTACCTCCAAAGGAACGCGACCGGGCAATTTGGGTTCGTGCGTTGGAGTTTCCCTTAGCCTTGCCCCAGGCTACCAGGGCCATGGCATGGGACGTGGCAGCTATTCTATTCGTTCAATGTAATATATAGTCAGAATACTATTAGACATTATTTACTAGTGTAGCTAGGCTATTGGCCCGGGGCGTGCTGCCAACCTGGCTATGCCTTTGTGTCGATAGACACAGATATGGAAGCCGCTCATCCAACTCAACGCATGAAATATCTTTCCAGCTCTAACATTCTCTTGTTGACAAGAATATATTGAATAAATAGCATTATTTGCATACGTGAAAATAGTTGCAAACATGTGCATTACATTGAAAAGGCATCGAATGTTCGACAAGTTTTTACATCTAGCGGATCCTAAAATTAACAGTCCCACTGTCCGTGCAAAAAACATTAATTTTTGCATGGAAAGACGGCTATCTGTGGCAAATACTTCACTCTGCAGCTGGCAACTCCTTATCTTCAGCTCCTTCAACTCAACCGACAAATGGTTGAACAACTTTGCACAGTAGGCTTGCACATCCTCGCTGCATCAGGATCCATGACCGCCATCTTTAAGATCAACATCTTGACATACTCCGAGTTAGTCATGACCTCAAATCTCTTCTTTCTAAGATTGATCTTCTTCTCTATCGCCGCCATGAACTTCTCAAACCTCTCGGCCTTTCTTCCTCATTTGCATAATTGTGCTTGACGCATGCCTGCTCCTTTTTCGCCATGATATCGTCAAACCTCTTTATCATCTTGGCCGACATCCCTTCTCGCTTCTCCTTCTCCTCCCACTTCCTCCGCCGAAACCCCTTTTGACCTTCTTGGTCAGCTCTCCTTTTGTAGTGTCACTATCTTGGTTTTCATTCACGATGATGTCGGCGGTCTTCATGGAATTGGCAATGTATAGGAGTCATTTAGGGTGCGTATTCAACTTCAACCAATAATACATGAAGATGAAGTGCTTCTTCTGCACATTGAAGAAGAATGTACACGCACATGCTGGCTATCAAACAAGGACATGGTCAACATGTTATTTCACATAGAGCATCCAACCAGTCCAACACACAGACCATATCCGGTCAAATGACCAACACATAAAACAACTTATATGCTCACTGATTTGCGCACCATTTGGCCACCGGGTTTTGATTTGTTTGTAATGGTCGTAGTATTTATTGATGACTGATACGTTTCCAATGTACCTATAATTTTTGATTGTTTTATACTATTATATTATCAATCTTGAATATTTTTTATGCAATTTTATATCATTTTTTAGGGCTACCCTATTAAACCACTGTCAATTGGTATTTTCTGCTTATTTTTGGTTTTCCATAAAATCTTTACCAAACAGAGTCCAAACACTACGGAACTTTTTGACGATTTTTTCTGCACAAAAGAGAACCTTCGGAAGGAGACCAGACGAGAAGTGAGGAGATGGCAAGGCAACAAGGCGCGCTAATGCCTTGTGGGCTCCACGTGGTCCATCTGACTAAATTTTACTTCTATAAATTCATGTCAACCGCAAGGGTATGGCGTTTCTCACAATGCTTGTCTCATGGGAACTTTGGATTGAGCGCAACGCGAGGGTCTTGAACAACAGATTCATGACTTTAGGGTTCATCTTCTATAAAATCCGCGAGGAAGCTCTTACTTGGGTTAAGGCGGGAGCCAAGCATTTGAGTAAATTAGTGCCGGGATAGTAGGCTTTTGTTTCCGATGGGTGGCCTTTGGGCATGTATGAAACTCATTTCTCTCTTAATTAATGAATGTGCCAAAACTTTTGCTCTTTTCCAAAAAAACACGAGTAACTAAACATCTATACCATTCACACACACGTACTATGACAACTTAGACCTTAGTTTTAAAATGAGGTAAATACACTGGGAACCATACTTACACACGACAGTCGCTTTGGTGAATAAACTTGCAAAATACGTGTTTCTGGTCATAAAATTGCACGGGTGTTTATATACGGTCAAATTTTCACATATGTGGACGTATCCTTGGCCTATGTGGCATATGCCAGCGTGGCCAGGGACACGTTGGAGTTTCGAACCCGCGACGGGAAAATATCAAGTCATACCACCCTTTATATGCTACCATGATATCACTTTTCAAAAATCCAATTTAGACATTTGAAAAAATTCTGAAAAAATTTGTGGATGTTCACAAGACATATGTCTACAACACCTAAAAAATTTAGATCCAAATTTGAAATACCTATTGAGAAACAAAAACGACAAATCTAGAATGAATAGTGTCAAAAAGACAAAACATGAACAGTGTCAGAAAATGACACTATTCACATACAGATGTGTCTTTTTTGTTTCTCAATGTATATTTAAAATTTTGACCAGAATTTTTTAGGGGTTATAGACATATGTCTTGTGAACATCCATACTTGTTTTCAGGATTTTTTGAAACATATAGATGTGACTTTTAAAATTTTGTAGCATGGTAGCATGTGATAGGTGGTATCACCTAATATCTACCCCAACCACCACACCGATGGTCATTCATGTCTGAGTATCATGACTAATTTCTATATCATATAAACACGGACAGGAATATAAATTTTACAAGAAATGTAACCTGAAAAAAGGGAGCACCGTGGCTCGACCAATGTGACCTCGAGGTCAACATTAACCAAGATTATCACCAGGCTACAAGGACACAACATGTCCAGATGGGATAAACATTTTTCATGTTGTTATTCCTTCTTGTTCTATTTAAGGAAACAAAATTATATTCTTGTGTTTACGACATTTAAAAAATGTTTATGTGTTACAAAAAAAGGCACATGACATTTTTTAAAATGCCTAAATAGTGTAAAACGCATTTGTGTAAGTAAAAAATATGATACTTTTCATTTAAAAAATGTTCACACATTCCAAAAAACTGTTCATGATATTTTTGAAAAAAATTATACATTGTACAAAATTGTTCACATAGTTTAAAACTGTTTCGTACCATCCAAAAATGTTTAACACATATTTGAAAAAAGTTTGAAAACTTTTATTTTAAAATTTTAATCATATGTTTACAAAATATTAAACATATATTTTATATGTTTTGACGTATATTTTTTCCATTATACATCTAAAAACATTATTATACACGTTTAATATTTTTTAAACATATGATTAACATTTTTTCAAATACAAGTTTTTGAAACTTTTTTCAAATATGTAGTTAAACATATGATTAACATTTTTTCAAATACAAGTTTTTGAAACTTTTTTCAAATATGTGGTTAAACATATGATTAATATTTTTTTCAAATACAAGTTCTTGAAACTTTTAAAATGTCATGTACCTTTTTTTGTAACACATAAATATTCTTTTAAATGTCAGAAGCACAAGAATATATTTTGTTTTCTTACATAGAACAAGAAGGAACAACAACATGAAAAATGTTTATCCCATCATGTTGTGTTGTCGTATCTTGGTGGTAGTCTTAGTTAACGCTGACCATGAGGTAACAACATGGTGGAGCCACAATGCTTCCTTTTTTCGGGCTACATTTCTTTGAAAATTTATTTTTGGTCTGTCTTTATATGATATAGAAATTAGTCGTGCAACCCAGATATGAATGATCACCGGTATGGTGGTTGTCCACCCGAGCATACTAAGGACAAGTCACGGGTTCGAAAGCCCTGGCCGTATATGAGCGCCCGTGCAAGTTTGATGACCGGAAACGCGTATTTTACAAGTAAGCTGTGAAGCTTCTTCTCTTTTGAAGATGTATAAGTTGTAAAGCTAGCAACCGACTATATACTTTGAAGCACGCGTCGCGGACGTCGTGACACGTCGGCGTCATAGGCGGGCTACAAGAAACAAAAGAAATATACTCAGTACATACGTGGAGCCCCCCGTCATCCACAGAAAAGAATACCATAATGCGGTGGTGCTACAAAATGTAGTGCAAGGGTGAAATGTTTCGCCCGTAAGCTTGAATCGAGTCGTGGATCTGTTGCATCCACGAACCTCAGAGCATTGACAAAAACAGTCTTGAGTGTCGACGTTTCATCGGTCAATTAGGCCCTGAGAAGCTTCTCTGCATCAAGCTCCGTGGCCGGCCAGCTACAGAACCCGGCTCCGACTGACTGTAAGGTGGCAACTTCATTAATCTTGAATTCATTTGCCCAGGCAGCCAGGCTTTCTTGATGGACGACTTCACTTGCATTTTCTCCAGAGGGCCAGAGGAGAGGTTCAGCAAAAACTCGTGGAGAGCAGCGTGAGACTTCCGTGCACGCCCAGGAGAGGAAGTAAACAGAGCAGCTCCAGGAGCAGATCCAGCATTAAGAGATGAGCGAACGATGGCCAAGTCTAACGAGCAAAAGGGGGTGCCAACAGTTTGTTCTTCACAGATGTTACCCGCTCCAGGAAAAAATTCCGGTGCCAATGGAGGCAGGGCAAGCACAGGTTCACGGCTGAACAGCCACAGTCATATCAACTCTTCCAGGAGAAGGAGGGAGTTCAGGGCTGACAGCTACTTCTACCACTTTTAACATCAAGAAAATGTAGTAAGTAAATTTGCAAAGTGCGGATAGTGACAGAGGCAAGCAGACCCAAATGACTAATTCTGTCATTGGAGAACTTGGATGTGAGCAAACACCAATAGCTAGTACCTCAATCATGAACCGGGAAGGAGTTTTTGTTTGTCCGGGACAAAGAAGCACCTCCAATGCTCCTAGTTTGCTGAGGAAAGAAATGTAGGTATCCGTATCACTAATATAGGAAGATGAGTTGCGGTTTTAGTTATGTTTTATAACTTTAAGAGCTTGTAATTTCATTCACACCTTAATTAAAAGCAATATGGAATCTTATTTAGGCCTGAAGATTCCTCATAATGTAGTAGTATATTTTGTGCAAAGCTGTCCCTTTTCACTAATTGACTGAATTTGGTCACTTTCGATGCTACTCCATCATTAGAATACGTTGAAAAGATAATAATAACACTAATGTCATATATTCTCATATTGTCGGAAGAAGTCTAAGCACCAAAGACAAAACTAACACATAAGCAGGAATTATCCTTCGGGCACGAACAGAAAAGCAGCAATAAGGCACACAGAAACACTTCACAATTAATATGGATCAGTTTCCATCATGGGAAAAATGACTTACGCCATGGCAAAGATAAACGATAGGCGAACATGTGAGCGATAGGCGAACAAAACATCAACATCAGAGATTTCTACTGGTATTCAAAGATAAACGTCCGTTAAATGCAAAAGAATCATGTCCTGTTGAGCTCTCAGAGGAGAAGGCTCATTGGCACCAAATAGTGCATATGTAAGACAAATCATTACTAAAACAGATGTTCGTTTACACAGAGAGAAAATGCAAGAAAAAAAACGTGCACCACTAATCACCCGTGAGGAAAGCGAAGCAAGCTCTCGAGTAGCAAATTACCAAATAACGCGCAAAAGGGCAAATATGCACAAAGAACTAATTTCAGTGTAAAGGCAGATCTTTCACTGACAAAGAACATAAGAGAATCAAGTAATGTAGTTGGATCAATCAATTAATAAACCTATGTAATTTGAAGATAGGCCTCAGGAAAGGTGGCGTTTCATGGTAATCTACCACATTAATGACAAAGCTGGGCAAATATTGGAGGCACGTGAGCCCAGATAACTGCTACTCCATTCGTTCCAAAAGTACTTGTCGTAGTTTTAGTTCAAATTTGATCTAAAACCATGACAAGTATTTTGGAATGGCGGCAGTACATTCTTCATGTAAAAACCATACAAGTACCTCACTGTTATACAATAACTCCTACCTTCTTCATGTAAAATGGCAACATCATAAGAGTTTCAGCATAGTTCTTAATTCAATTAATTGGTTCAAACCCTAGATACCCAAATCTAGAGGCCTTGTATGAAATTGGAGAAATTCCAAAGGAATTCAGAGGATTGCACCTGCCAGGTTCAAACTCCTAGATTCGAAACAGGACCATATGTCCACAGATCAAACCAACTTCAATGGCTAACATAACTGATTTGCTGCTCAACAGATCAGAATGACCATACTAGATAATCAGGATTCATGTACAAGAGCAGCAAAAAGTGTACTCCCTCTGTAAAGAAATATAAGGGCGTTTAGATAACTAAAATAGTGATCTAAATGCTCTTATATTTCTTTTAGGGGGGAGTAATAAGGTAAAGACAGAGCCAACATTCCAGGAAACGCCTTGTAGTAGTAATAAGGTAAAGACAGAGCTATTTATCACAAGTTTTCTGATGTAACATCATGGAATCAACTTGCTAGAGAAATGACATGAACTGCAGCTGCCGACTGTGATAACAATCAGGTCTAAGTACCTGGCAGCGCCCGGCAGTCTTCTACAAGAGGAATAGTACTACTAAGTATTAACCCTACAACAGTGGTTCACGATAGTAGATCTTGTCAAAAGGGTCGGATGGCAAAACCTCAGAAGCTAGTCGGACCCCATAAACCGGACGCTCCCCTTCCCTGAGTATGCTCTTGAAAACTTGAAACTTACAAGCTCCGCTGGCCCATTTTGCACAAGTCAGATGCTTCAGTATAGCACGCACATCAACTCCCGAAGACAACAACCAATCGGACACCACAATAACCATATTCTCCAGCACCCGAGCATTCTCAGCGATGAACTTGAGGAAAGCAGTTTCATTTGTCGACCCTCGGAAGTCATGGAAAATTATCTTCTTCAAGTGCTGCCGGATACACGCAATGGGACCGCCCTCGAGCCAAAACTTGAGACCGACCTTGCCAGTAGACTCCCCACGAGCCTTTTCGGACTGCAACAAGATTGGATCATAAATATTTAGTCTGCTAAGCCACACTGCGTACATAGATAGTGGTAATGAAAAATGATCTTTGGATGTTTTGGATACCCTAATATGGAGCGTCTCGATGTTGGGAAAACATCGGAGGAAGTTATGCACCTTCTTGAGGTCATTGCGAACTTGGAATGTGAGTTCCAAGGCCAAGTTCTGGACACTCGGGACAAGGGTGCTGGTGCTCAACTTAGTCCCAGCCTGCAATGCAAATGTGGAAGATGAAGATCATATTTTGGCTGGCATACGTTGTTATTGACAAGACAACTGCATACATATATATGAACTAACTACTGGCTGAATGTATACATATGATCTAACTACTGGCTGAAGGTATCCAAATGCAAATGTACGATGTAATGACCTTGATAGCGGTGTTGCCAATCTCCAAGTCATGCTCTCCTGGTTGAAGGTATCCAATAGCACGCAGGTTGGGTGCATGGCCAATCTTGACCCTGCAGCACTTGTCGGAGTTACTGCCGAGGCCCCAAGTCCACTGCAAGAGCCTCTCCAGGCGAGGGGCGTCCACCACCAAGATGTCCTCCAGGATGGAATAGCAGAGCTGAACGCACCGCACGCTGTGGCTGATAAGGCGGAGGCGCACTCCGCCCTGAGCCGCAACGATGGTGAGGATCTCCAGGACGGGGCTTCTGTCGAGCAGGAAGGCGAGGTCGCGGTCCTCCATCGCGACGAGGGAGAGGCCGAGCTCCCGGAGGTTGGGGAAGGCGGCGGAGCGCGGTACGGCGGCCGTGTCCGGGAGCCTCCAGGCGCTGAGGAAGAGGCGCGTCAGGGGGGCGCAGCGGAAGAGCGTGGCGGGGAGGCGGATGTCGAGCGGCCACGGGCGGTTAATGAAGGCGAGCTCTTGGACGCCCTTGGCGGCGAGGACGTCGAGCCAGCGCGCGATCTCTCCCCGGTGCGCGTCCATGGCGGTGCGGGTTAGGTGGACGCAGCGGAAGGGCCCCGGGTGCGCCGCGAGCACGCGGGTGACGAGGTCGGCGAGCCCGGGCGATTCCTCCTCGCCGACGCCGAGCGCGATCTGCCGTCCGTTGGGAAGGAAGTGGGTGTCGGCGACGACGAGGGGCGCCGAGCGCCAGAGGGGGCGCCAGCGCGAGGCGAGCGCCGAGGTGCGCGCAGCGTCCGCCGCGGGGAGGCGGGAGATGATGTCCTGGAGGACGTGTTCTGGGAGGGCGCTGATGCGGTCGGCGCCGCCGGGGACCCAAGCCGCGCCGGCGAGCGAGAGAGGGACGGCGGTGGAGACGGGCGGCTTGGGGAGGGAGCGGTGGACGACGGTTCTCATCATGTCCAAGCCGACCCCCAGCATCTCGGGGCCGAAGCCGTGGCCCTGCAGGAGGTCCTCCGCGTGCTCCATGCTGACGCCGATGAACGGCTCCGGTGGGGAGCCACGGCGAGGGTCTCGGGTTGGCATCGTCGTCCCTGGGATGGGCGAAGTGGCGAGTGGTGGCCGCCGGGTGGTAGTGACTAGTGGGGAGTGAGCTCGTGCCTGCTTAGGGCAAAAATGCTAGACATACGGGTTTCTTTTACTAGAATTTACAGACCAACTCTTCTCCCCTCACTAATCTCTCCCCCCCTGATTTTCAGGGTGGGGCCCGCCTCATCTAATTACCATTGCGGCATGTTCTTCTTGGGTTGGGCCAAATGTTGGAACCGGCCTGGTCGCGGGCCAAGCATGCAGTGCCCCTTCTATTTCAAAATACATTGGCCCTATTTGAACCCATGGGTTAGAGTTAGTTTGAGCTAGTTTGGACCCAAACAGCTCTAAAGTATCCAAACATGAGGGCTAGTTTGAACTAGTTGTATCTAACTCACCCAAAAAAACTATCCCATCCAAAAGGTGCTAATTAAAGCTAGTTGTCCTAGTGCATTTATTGTCAATCTAACCCTGTCATCCAAACACCTTTTTGGGTTAGTTCAGGGTTAGTCATGAGGTAGAAACTAACTCTAACCTCTAGCTAAGTTAGAGTATCCAAACAGGGCCACATTCAAAAATAAATATTTCAAAATATATTTACATGGACAACATTTATAGAAAACACGTCAACCTCTGCAACACCAAATAAATACAACATGAGAATAAATTTTATTGATGGATCTAATAATGAAAGATATTTACTTCAGCTACTTTATTTTTTCTTTGACAACTAGAAATTTCATTTGCGGGTCATTAACAATAATGTGCTAAATTGCACTTTTTGGACAGCCTAAGGTATGGTGGCTTTGACAGGGCAAGAATAAATCCCTGCCATGTCTTTAAGCCCTAGACAGTTCTAATAAGCAAATGATTACGTTGCGCGGCTTGTAGGCATCCTCGGCTCTAAATATTTATTTAGTCCTCTGGATAGGAGTTTCTCACATTCCTTCAAATTTCTTTGGACCTCTCCTATTTTCATACAAGGCCTCTAGATTAGGGTACCGCGGATTTGCATCGATTGCATGCAGACTTTCGACCAAATCGTCTCAGATGATAGTGTTCATAAATGTATTACAGTTGAAATGATCAACATGTAGACCAGAGCACATGCTATTAAGAGAAGCAATAAGCAAGCAACATTGTTGAACATAATCTTCCTCATGCATGTTCAGAGTGATTAAATGGCCCTAATAAATTGTTAGAAGATGCAAATGACAGGGTAGTACAACTTCAGACTTTTGTTCTCACAATTGTTGTCTGCAAACTCGGCAAATAGTCAACTGATTATAGTACATTATCGCATCTCTCTCTCTCTCTCTCAACCTCTATGTTTTGATGATCTAACTTTTGAGCACCCAAAAGGGCATCACAAGCCTCCTTATTCACGGGAGCTCCTGCCAGGGAGGGGAAAGGGAGCGGGGATTCATGTCGTGTGTTCGAGTCACTGGGACAAATGTTCGCATGGTCGATGCATGGATGGACCACAGCCGGCAGAGGGAAGGATACTGGTCTCTGGGTAGCCCCAATGCCCCATCCTAGAATGTCATATGTACTCTCGTCCCATTGTTCTCTTGCCAGTTCAAGAAGTTCAAGTGCAAAGTTTAACCTCATGGTTTGAAAAGTTGTTCTTTATGGATTCCTTTTGAAGGTTCTAATATGAACATACTAACATATACAAATATCATATATCCGAGGTACCTTTGCGTGTAGACACTACTCATGTTGATGTACATGAATGACACTAGGGACCAAACAAGACAGCCAAATATATATAGCCACCATAGCACCACAAAGGAATGTCTTAGGAAGCGTGCCAATGCCATGTCAAGGACCAGTATGCTGGAATAAACTCATATAGGTCGTTCGTTTTTATCATTCTCTTTAAACATATAATTTGGACTAGGGAATTCATATATATAGCGTGCCAATTGTTGCAAGACTAACGCAGGGAAAGTTGCGGCAGAACCAAACGAGAACAAGAAGAGAATGGAGCAAAAAGAAAAGAGAAAATCATGAACGTTCCTAGGCGTGACCTATTTATGTGAAAAATTGTTGGAATATCTAAAACAAGGTCAATCCGTGTCGAACTTCCCTGAAACTATAAGTAGCACATTTTTAGGGCACTAGCATATTCCCAATCCTAAAAGTAAAAAAAAATCAGCCTATCCCATTTTCCTAAAGTTTTGAAGGAAATAACTTTGGTCATCACAGCATATTAATTAAGAACTTGAATGATCAAGTGCACACACTTCAAATACATAAGTGAAAGTGCATGTAGCTCCTAAGTGTGGTTTTGGTAATTAATGACAATATTTATGGACTTAGGTTTTCATTGATTATGTTTGAAGGAATAATCCATAGGTAGTGCCTTAAGGATGATGGATGGATTCAAGTATGTGAAAGTGCGTTATATCGACTAGAGGGGGGTGAATAGGCGATTTTTATGAATTCTTCACTGAGGAATTTTAGGGTGAGGAAATTCCTAAGCGAAGAACTACTTGCAGCGGAATAAGTACTCAAAAGTAAACATGGTAGACCACAAGCATAGTCATCATGATGAAAATGAAGACAAGCACAGAGTACAAAAAGTGTAAACACAGGATAACACAAGATGAAGACGAACAGACTAAAGAAATTGAACTGAGGAAATTGAGAAAGTCTTCAGTCAAAGTCTTCAAACAGATATGAACAAGCACAGAACAGGTGAAATGAGGAATTGAAAGAGTTGAGGAAATAGAACCACTAAGCTTGGTGAAGAAAATGATTTGGTAGACCAGTTTCAACTGCTGTCTCAGTTGTACATCTGGTTGGAGCGGCTAGGTATTTAAACCAAAGGACACGCAGTCCCGGACACACAGTCCTCACCGTATTCTCCTTGAGCTAAAGTCACATAGACCTCGCCCAATCACTCGTGGTAAGTCTTCAGGTGACTTCCGAACCTTCACAAACTCGGTCACTTGGTGATCCACAATTCCTCTTGGATGCTCTAGACCTTGACGCATAACCGTCTGGAAGAAGCACAGTCTTTAAAAGAAACAAGCGTCGGATCCACGCAGGATCAATCTCTTTAGTGATGCTCAATCACTTTGGGTTTGAAGGTGTTTGGGTTTGGGTTTTCCTCACTTGATGATTTTCACTCAAAGTCCTTGAAGGATGGGTTGCTCTCAAATGACAAGTGTTAGTTTCTCTTGGAGCAACCAACCAACTAGTGGTTGTAGGGGGCGGCTATTTATAGCCTAGGGAGCAGCCCGACATGATAAGACATAAATGCCCTTCAATAATATGACCATTAGGTGGGTAGATATTTTTGGACAGCTGGCGCGTAGCACAGCAACGGTCGGAATTTTGACTCTCAAATTCCTCAGGGCTATCATGTTCCTCACTGTGTAGGCAATCCGCACTGGCGAATTCCTAACTCCTCAGTCATAACAAATTCCTCAGGGACCAGAAGAACTTCATCTCTGTCACTGAAGAATATGACTGAACTGTATGAGATTTCCAATGGCTTCACTCGAAGAGATTGGTAGGTGTAGGATTTTGAGTTGAGCATCACATGGAATTTTTTCCTTAGTATTTCCTCGACCCCCTTTAACAGTACGGTGCTTCCTATGACTCAAGAAAGAGAAAATGAAACAACAAAAAACAAAGTCTTCACGCTTCATGTTCCTCGAATGATTTCCAAGTCTTCAAGGTCACACCAATTTCTTCACTTTCAAAGTCTTCAGAAAGTCTTCAGAAATCCAAAGTCTTCAGTCGAAGAACTTCATTTTTAGGGGTCGACTTTCTCTGTAAATATCAAACTCCTCATATACTTATAGACCTGTGTACACTCACAAACGCATAAGTCTCTTAACCTATAACTCGTCAATACACCAAAATCACTAAGGGGCACTAGATGCACTTACTATCTCCCCCTTTTTGGTGATTGATGACAATATATGTTAAGTTTTCAACGGGGATAAGCATATGAAGTGTAAATACTGATATTGAGCAATTTGATTGCAAGATATAGAAGAACTCCCCCTGAAGATGTGCATAGTGAGGAATTTGCTTTTGAAGCGATGCACACTTGAAGAGTATAATCATGGAGATCTCCCCCTATATCTTGTAATTTATACATGCATTTGACACATATAATATGAGGAATTTGAAATGCATGATGAAATATGGTGACTAATGTAATTCAGCATGCGTGAAATGATATTAATGAGGAATAAGCATGCAGAAGAACTCAGCAAAAGTATCAGGCCACCATAGAGTTTAAGATTACAACTCGATCCAGCAAAGTCATCAGAAGAACGAGAGTTGTAACTTAGCAAAAAACACCCATATAAGATAGACCCGCTTGAAAACTAACTCAAATTTCTCCCCATTTGTCATCAAATGACCAAAAGGGTTGAAAATGAGGACTAACGCCCCTGAAGAATATCATGATCATGGAGGAGCGCCAGCGTTGTTGGGGTCTTGTGTTGTTGTAGGGCATGTCGCAGTGTCGTCCAAGTCTTCATACTCGTTCGTGTCGCGTGATGAAGAATATGAACTGGCGACCAAGGGAGGGACCTTGACCTTCTTGAATCTCTTCGGTGGAGGAGCAGACCAGTCAAAATCTTCCTTGAAACCCATTTGCTGCAGATCTTCTTCACCATAGAGATGTGACAGAATAGCCCAGGTGCGATCGAAGACTTCATGGAGGTAGTAATGGTTTTTCTTCACTGCATTATGTGTAGAAGTCATGTTGTGAAAAATAGAGCCAAACTGACGCTTAACCCATTTGTGGTTTCGATCCACCTTCTGGTGAATACTAAGAAGCAGTTCACGGTTAGTCATCACACGAGGAGCAGTGGCTTGAGGGTTTGACTTGGGTCCATTGGCAGCAGAATCATGAGTGGCAGAGTCATCATTGGTGGAGTAAGATGCAGCTTTGCGAAACTGACCATCCAATGGACGAATGCCTTCATCAACAATAGCAGTGGCCTTGCCCTTTTCATCAGCTAAGGAAAATGTCCGCTTCAAGACTTCAATAGGGGGCTGATACGTCTCCAACGTATCTATAATTTATGAAGCATTCATGCTATTTTATTATCTGTTTTGAATGATTATGGGCTTTATTATACACTTTTATTGCCTATTAACCTATTTTATTGCCTGTTTTGAAAGACTAACCTATTAACTGGAGGCCCGGCCCATATTGCCTATTTCAGTATTTCGAAGAAAAGGAATATCAGACGGAGTCCAAACGGAACGAAACCTTCGGCAGCGTGATTTTTGGGAAGATTATGATCCAGGGAAGTTGGAGTGCACTTCAGAAGATCCTCGAGGAGGCCATGAGATAGGGGGCGCGCCCACCCCCTGGGCGCGCCCTACCCTCTCGTGGGCCCCTCGAGGCTCCCCCGACTGACTTCTTTCGCCTATATATTCCATCGTACCCTCAAAACATTGAATATCAAGATAGATCGGGAGTTCTTCCGCCGCAAGCCTTTGTAGCCACCAGAAACCTCTCGAGAGCGCTTCCCTGCACCCTGCCGGAGGGGGGATCCTTCACCGGTGGCCATCTTCATCATCCCGGCGCTATCCATGACGAGGAGGGAGTAGTTCACCCTCGAGACTGAGGGTATGTACCAATAGCTATGTGTTTGATCTCTCTCTCTCTCTGTCTCTCGTGTTGTCTCTCGTGTTCCCTCTATGACACGATCTTGATGTATCGTGAGCTTTGCTATTATAGTTGGATCTTATGATGTTTCTCCCCCTCTACTCTCTTGTGATGAATTGAGTTTTTCCTTTGAAGTTATCTTATCGGATTGAGTCTTTTATGAGAACACTTGGTGTATGTCTTGCCGTGGTTATCTGTGGTGACAATGGGATATCATGTGCCACTTGATGTATCTTTTGGTGACCAACTTGCGGGTTCCGCCCATGAACCTATGCATAGGGGTTGGCACACGTTCTTGACTCTCCGATCGAAACTTTGAGGCACTCTTTGAAGTACTTTGTGTTGGTTGAATAGATGAATCTGAGATTGTGTGATGCATATCGTATAATCATGCCCACGGATACTTGAGGTGATAATGGAGTATCTAGGTGACATTAGGGTTTTGGTTGATTTGTGTCTTAAGGTGTTATTCTTGTACGAACTCTTGAATAGATTGATCCGAAAGAATAACTTTGAGGTGGTTTCGTACCCTACCATAATTTCTTCGTTTGTTCTCCGCTATTAGTGGCTTTGGAGTGACTCTTTGTTGCATGTTGAGGGATTGTTATATGATCTATCTATGTTATTATTGTTGAGAGAACTTGCACTGGTGAAAGTATGAACCCTAGGCCTTGTTTCCTATCATCGCAATACCGTTTACGCTCACTTTTATCATTAGTTACCTTGCTGTTTTTATAATTTCAGATTACAAATACCTTTATCTACCATCCATATTGCACTTGTATCACCATCTCTTCGCTGAACTAGTGCACCTATACAATTTACCATTGTATTGGGTGTGTTGGGGACACAAGAGACTCTTTGTTATTTGGTTGCAGGGTTGTTTGAGAGAGACCATCTTCATCCTACGTCTCCTACGGATTGATAAACCTTTGGTCATCCACTTGAGGGAAATTTGCTACTGTCCTACAAACCTGTGCACTTGCAGGCCCAACAACGTCTACAAGAAGAAGGTTGTGTAGTAGACATCAAGCTCTTTTCTGGCGCCGTTGTCGGGGAGGCTAGGTAAACGACACTCACACCCCGTCAACTAAGCTCTTTTCTGGCGATTTTACCGGGGAGGTGAGTGCTTGAAGGTATATCTTTAGATCTTGCAATCGAGTCTTTTAGTTTCTTGTTTTATCACTAGTTTATTTTATAAAAGAAAACTACAGAAAAAATGGAATTTATTTTGTCTCATACGCTTTGTCTTTTTAATATCTTTCATGAGTATGATGGAAAGGAAAATTGTGCTCAAGTGCTAGAAGAAGAAATCTATAAAATGTTTGTCACTAAATCTTTGAATGATGAGCATGATTGCAATGTTGTTAGTATGAACTCTTTCAATATCCATAGTACTAATGATGATTGCACTAGTCATGATGAAAATATCTCTTATGAGCATGTCAACTTTCGTGCAGTGCATGTTTGCATGAACACACCGAATGGAGAATATATATATTGCAAGAGGCATAAGCATTTAGAAACTAAATGGTTTCAAACAAGGCTTAATGTTAGTGCTGAAAATTTAAGATATCTTCACCGTTGTGAACTTTGCAATGAACGTGGTCATTTAAATCTCTGATGCGAATTGTTTCATGATTGAATCGTGTCCAAAAATTGTGATGATTTTATCTCCCTTGCTCATTACAATGAACTTAGTTTGCTTTTGGGTTATGAAGAATTGAAACGTGCAACTAATCTTATTCCAAAATTTAATCTTGGGCATTTCCTTGATATTGATCTAGAGAAGATTTATATGTATTGTACGGTGAATTGCATTGAAAATCCTTATATTGCCAATTACCTAAAGAAAAGAAAGCAAATAGAAGATGATGAGAATACTAATGAAAGGGAAGAGACTTCCCAATCTCCTCCTATTATTTCTTATGATGATTCAGGTAATGAGGAGGAGCTTTTTATTCAACCAATCCCATTAATAAAGAAGGTTGAACCCACACATAATGTGAAGAAGAAAAGGAAGAGAAGGGGCAGCAAAGGTAAAAAGGTATCCCTCCCAAATGATGTTGCTCCTACTACTCATTGTGATGATGATAATTGCTATATTATTGGTGCTATCCATACTATTAATGATGAGAATGATTATGCTTATGATATGAAAAGGCCCAAGCTTGGGGAAGCTATGTTTGATGAGTGTGAAATATTTGAAAATATATTTGCTGGAATTAATGTTTGTCCCAAGCTTGGGGATGCTACGTTTAATGAAGATGATATTTTTAGCATCCCAAGTTTTGATATGCAAAGTTGTTATGATGATAGCATGCCTCTTTATGATGATTATATTGATGAAAGTGGGTTTGGAAGAGTGTCAACTTTAGGAAGTAGTGATCCCACTATTTTGGAGGATGTGAATCTTATTGTGATGAATATGAAAGTTGATTTGGAAGAGTGACAACTTTATTTACTGATTCCACTATCTTGGGAGATGTTTCAATCGATTATGATGAGAACGAAGTTGCTACTTATTATGATTATTGTGATGAAACTTATGCTATAAAAAGTAGTGATGATTATATTTATAAAACTTGTCATGATTATGATTACCCTTTTTCTGAACATTACTCTTTTAATGTGGAAACAATTTATAGTATTCAAGTCTCTTATGATACTCCCACCATTCCGAATGAGAAGAATTTTGCTTATGTGGAGAGTAGTAAATTTTCTATGCTTGTAGATCATGAAAAGAATGCTTTAGGTGCTGGTTATATTGTTCAATTCATTCATGATTCTACTGAAAATTATTATTAGGGAAGAACATATGCTTGTAGGAATTGCAATAATGTCAAGTTTCCTCTCTATTTGCTTAAAATTTTGAAGTTATGCTTGTTTTACCTTCCTATGCTAGTTGATTATTGTTCCCATAAGTTATTTTCCCACAAAATACCTATGCATAGGAAGTGGGTTAGACTTAAATGTGCTAGTCATATTCTTCATGATGCTCCCGTTATGTTTCAATTCTTATCCTTTATGTGAGCATCATTGCCATCATCATGCCTAGCTAAAAAGGCATTAAAGAAAAGCGCTTGTTGGGAGACAACCCATTATTTATCCTTCCTGTTTTTGTGTCCACATGATTATGCTACTTTAGTAATCATGTTTTATAGCTTTTGTTTCAATAAAGTGCCAAGTAGAACCTTTGGGAAGACTTGCGTGAAGTTTATATGATCATGCTGTAAAAAACAGAAACTTTAGCACTCACAAGAATAGCTGCCATTTTTTACTGGAGAGTGCTTTTAGTTTGATTCTTTTTTAAGATGATTAATAGAAAAATTCCTCAGGTCCACCAATTTATTTCGTAATTAGTGGGGTTCCAAAAGTACACGTTTGATACAGATTACTACAGACTGATCTGTTTTCGACAGATTCTGTTTTCTATGTGTTGTTTGCTTATTTCGATGCATCTATGGCTAGTATGTAAGGGTATGAACCATAGAGAAGTTGGAATACATTAGGTTTAACACCATTATAAATAAAGAATGAGTTTATTACAGTACCTTAAAGTGGTGGTTTGTTTTCATATACTAACGGAGCTTAGGAGTTTTGTTTTGAGTTTCGTGTTGTGAAGTTTTCAAGTTCTGGGTAAGGATTCGATGGACTATGGAATAAAGAGTGGCAAGAGGCTAAGCTTGGGGATGCCCCGGATGGCATCCCCTCTTTCGTCCTCGTTCATCGGTAACTTTACTTTTAGCTATATTTTTATTCGCCACATGATATGTGTTTTGCTTGGAGCGTCATTTTCTTTTGTTAGTATTTGCTTGCTGTTATTTATAATAATGTTTTGCATCTTTATTTTCAATAAAATTGTCAAGGATAGCCTTTACCATGCTTATTTTGCACGTATACATGTTGCTGTTTCAAAACACAAAGTTTAACGCTGTTGCAAAAATTCCCTAGAAAAGTAAGAGAGTGATATAATGTGGAATCTTTTTGCATAATGAGCTCTGATAAATCTTTTACAGCGTAGTATTTTCTTATATTTTTTGGAGTTATGGAAGTATGATGAATCTTGTATTCTTTACAGACTATACTATTTTGGCAGATTGCTGTTATGTTTGCATTGTTTGCATATGCTTGCTTGTTTAATGATTCTATTTGAGGATATGAGTATTAAATATGCAGAAACATTTAGTATGCAATGTTGAATAATAATGTTAGTAATTTGTTATAGTAGAAAATGATAAGGTTTTGCATTGTTTTATACTAACTTATCTCACGAGTTCTTGTTGAGTTTGGTGTGGATGAAGCTTTTGATAAAAAAAACCATGATATGAGAGGAATTAAGGAGACACAAAAGTTCAAGCTTGGGGATGCCCAAGGCACCCCAATATAATATTCCAAGAAGTCTCAAGCATCTAAGCTTGGGGATGCCCCGGTAGGCATCCCACCTTTCTTCTTCAACAACTATCGGTTAGTATTGGTTGAACCTAAGTTTTCGCTTCTTCACATGAGTTGTGCTATCCTTGCAATGTCATTTTGTTTTGCTTTCCTTGTTGTTTGAATACAATACCAAGATCTGAAATTCTTAAATGAGAGAGAGTCTTCGCATAGTTACATAATTATTTAGCTACTCATTGATCTTCACTTATATCTTTTTGGAGTAGTTTGTCATTTACTCGTGTGCTTCACTTATATCCTATTAGTAAATGGTTGAAGAATGGAATGTCATAAATCTGAAATTATATATGTTTCATTTGCTTATCCCATGGGGAGTAATGACTTCACATCTAAGAAGTAGAGGTTGTAAATTTATTGACGATTAGCAAGCATTGTATTGGTCGTTTGAACAATTCATGAAAGAATATTGACGGAAGAGAGATTTCACATAAAAATGTATTACTAGTACGCGGGCCCGTGCATAGCACGGGCAAAGTTCAATCCGTGAAAACAAATCTCCCACGCTGATTTTTTTTCTTCAAAAAAGAAGTCCTTGAAAAGTCTAACAAATCAACAATTTTGTTCTGTTTGTATGTAAAGTTATCATGACAGCTATCCAATTTCACTAATCAAAAGTATTTTCATGGTTATAAAAATTGGTAACATAAATTTTGTCCATCTTATATTTGTGCAGTGTGATAGATGACTTAACCATTGTACTATCATATGTGGCGTATTCCCTAAAAATATGCTATTTCATGGACGAATGGGATGCAAAGTTAGGCTATATAAAATCATGTGATGCCTTGGGACACATTTTTGAACATCAGTACACAAAAATGCATGAAAAGCTACCAGTACTTTGATATGCTCTAGGACCGAAAGTCTGGCGTGACTGCGGTTTGCTGCGCTGCAGGTTCATCAGTCCATGGCCAGACGACGTCCTTCTATCTACGTGGCCCAACCTTGCAATGCAGAACGCGACGTCCGGCAATAAACAATTCGGGTGGGCCTAGATTTCTCTAGAATGAACAAGCAGCTGCATGGTGGATACTCTGTAGACGCGAATCCATGCACTTTGAACCATAGGATTTACCCTATTGACGGCTGAAATTACTTCTTAGACCCATGTTTCAAATTTTCAAAATTGGTACACTATATAGTAGTATAGATCATAGACATCTTTTATAATTGTGAGCACTCATTAAGTATGACATGCTAAAGAGTTGATGTTGGACAAGGAAGACAACGTAATGGGTTATGTTTTCTCACATCTCAGTTAAAGTATATTGTCATGGATCATTCAAACATGTTGAGCTTGCCTTTCTCCCTCATGCTAGCCTAAATATCTGTACTAAGCGGGAATACTGCTTGTGCATCCAAATTCCTTGAACCAAGTTTTTGCCATGAGTGTCCACCATACCTACCTCTTGGGGAACGTTGCAGAAAATAAAAAATTTCTACGCTTCACCAAGATCAATCTATGGAGTCATCTAGCAACGAGAGAGAGGAGTGCATCTACATACCCTTGTAGATCGCGAGCGGAAGCGTTCAAGAGAACGGGGTTGAGGGAGTCGTACTCGTCGTGATCCAAATCATCGAAGATCCTAGTGCTGAACGGACAGCACCTCCGCGTTCAACACACGTACGGTTGGGGAAGACGTCTCCTCCTTCTTGATCCAGCAAGGGGCAAGGAGAGGTTGATGCAGATCCAGCAGCACGATGGCGTGGTGGTGGAAGTAGCGGCGATCTCAGCAGGGCTTCGCCAAGCTCAGCGAGAGGGAGAGGTGGTACGTGGGGAGAGGGAGGCGCCAAGGACCAGGGTGCGGCTGCCCTCCCTCCCCCCTCTTTATATACGGGCCCTAGGGGGTGCGCCGGCCCCTAGATATCCCATCTCAAGGGGGGCAAGGGGGGGAACTTGCCCCCCAAGCCAAGTGGGGCGCCCGCCACCCCTAGAGTTTCCAACCCTAGGCGCAGGGGGAGGCCCAAGGGGGGTGCACCAGCCCACCAGGGGCTGGTTCCCTTCCCTCTTCAGCCCAAGGGGCCCTCCGGGATAGGTGGCCCCACCCGGTGGTCCCGGTACAATACCGGTGACCCCCGAAACTTTCCCGGTGGCCGAAACTGGACTTCCTACATACAATTCTTCACCTCTGGACCATTGCGGAACTCCTCGTGATGTCCGGGATCTCATCCGGGACTCCAAACAACTTTTGGGTTACCGCATACTAATATCTCAACAATCCTAGCGTCACCGAACCTTAAGTGGGTAGACCCTACGGGTTCGGGAATCACGCAGACATGACCGACACAGCTCTCCGGCCAATAACCAACAGCGGGATCTGGATACCCATGTTGGCTCCCACATGTTCCACGATGATCTCATCTAATGAACCACGATATCGAGGATTCAAGTAATCCCGTATACATTTCCCTTTGTCAATCGGTATGTTACTTGCCAGAGATTTGATCGTTGGTATCCCAATACCTCGTTCAATCTCGTTACCGATAAGTCACTTTACTCGTACCGTAATGCATGATCCTGTGACCAACCACTTGGTCACATTGAGCTCATTATGATGATGCATTATTGAGTGGGCCCAGAGATACCTCTCCGTCATACGGAGTGACAAATCCCAGTCTCGATCCGTGTCAACCCAACAGATACTTTCGGGGATACCTGTAGTGTACCTTTATAGTCACCCAGTTACGTTGTGACGTTTGGTACACCCAAAGCATTCCTACGGCATCCGGGAGTTACACGATCTCATGGTCTAAGGAAATGATACTCGACATTGGAAAGGCTCTAGCAAATGAACTACATGACCTTGTGCTATGCTTAGGATTGGGTCTTGTCCATCACATCATTCTCCTAATGATGTGATCCCGTTATCAATGACATCCAATGTCCATAGTCAGGAAACCATGACTATCTGTTGATCAACGAGCTAGTCAACTAGAGGCTCACTAGGGACATGTTGTGGTCTATGTATTCACACATGTATTACGATTTCCGGATAACACAATTATAGCATGAATAATAGACAATTATCATGAACAAGGAAATATAATAATAATCATTTTATTATTGCCTCTAGGGCATATTTTCAACAGTCTCCCACTTGCACTAGAGTCAATAATCTAGTTACATTGTGATGAATCGAACACCCATAGAGTTCTGGTGTTGATCATGTTTTGCTCGCGGAAGAGGTTTAGTCAACGGATCTGCGGCATTCAGATCCGTATGCACTTTGCAAATATCTATGTCTCCGTCTTGAACATTTTCACGAATGGAGTTGAAGCGACGCTTGATGTGCCTGGTCTTCTTGTGAAACCTGGGCTCCTTGGCAAGGGCAATAGCTCCAGTGTTGTCACAAAAGAGAGTGATCGGCCCCGACGCATTGGGTATGACTCCTAGGTAGGTGATGAACTCCTTCATCCATATTGTTTCATGCGCTGCCTCCGAGGCTGCCATGTACTCCGCTTCACATGTAGATCCTGCCACGACGCTTTGCTTGCAACTGCACCAGCTTACTGCCCCACCATTCAAAATATACATGTGTCCGGTTTGTGACTTGGAGTCATCCAGATCTGTGTCGAAGCTAGCGTCGACGTAACCCTTTACGACGAGCTCTTCGTCACCTCCATAAACGAGAAACATATCCTTAGTCCTTTTCAGGTACTTCAGGATATTCTTGACCGCTGTCCAGTGTTCCATGCCGGGATTACTTTGGTACCTTCCTACCAAACTTACGACAAGGTTTACATCAGGTCTGGTACACAGCATGGCATACATAATAGACCCTATAGCCGAGGCATAGGGGATGACACTCATCTTTTCTCTATCTTCTGTCGTGGTCGGGCATTGAGCCGAGCTCAATTTCACACCTTGCAGCACAGGCAAGAACCCCTTCTTGGACTGATCCATATTGAACTTCTTCAATATCTTATCAAGGTATGTGCTTTGTGAAAGACCTATGAGGCGTCTCGATCTATCTCTATAGATCTTGATGCCTAATATGTAAGCAGCTTCTCCAAGGTCCTTCATTGAAAAAACTTATTCAAGTAGGCCTTAATGCTGTCTAAAAGTTCTATATCATTTCCCATCAAAAGTATGTCATCTACATATAATATGACAAATGCTACACAGCTCCCACTCACTTTCTTGTAAACGCAGGCTTCTCCATAAGTCTGTATAAACCCAAACGCTTTGATCATCTCATCAAAGTGAATGTTCCAACTCCGAGATGCTTGCACCAGCCCATAAATGGATCGCTGGAGCTTGCATACCTTGTTAGCATTCTTAGGATCGACAAAACCTTCCGGCTGCATCATATATAGTTCTTCCTTAAGATAGCCGTTAAGGAATGCCGTTTTGACGTCCATTTGCCATATCTCATAATCATAGTATGCAGGAATTGCTAACATGATTTGGACGGACTTCAGCTTCGCTACGGGAGAGAAAGTCTCATCGTAGTCAACTCCTTGAACTTGCCGATAACCCTTAGCGACAAGTCGAGCTTTATAGATGGTAACATTACCATCCGCGTCCGTCTTCTTCTTAAAGATCCATTTGTTTTCTATCGCTCGCCGATCATCGAGCAAGTCTGTCAAAGTCCATACTTTGTTTTTATACATGGATCCTATCTCGGATTGCATGGCTTCTAGCCATTTGTTGGAATCTGGGCCCGCCATCGCTTCTTCATAGTTCGAAGGTTCACCGTTGTCTAACAACATGATTTCCAGCACAGGGTTGCCATACCATTCTGGTGTGGAACGTGTCCTTGTGGACCTTCGAAGTTCAGTAGCAACTTGATCCGAAGTACCTTGATCATCATCATTAACTTCCTCTCTAGTCGGTGCAGGCACAATAGGAACATCTTCCTGAGCTGCGCTGCTTTCCGGTTCAAGAGGCAGTACTTCATCGAGTTCTACTTTCCTCCCACTTATTTCTTTCGAGAGAAACTCTTTCTCCAGAAAGGACCCGTTCTTGGCAACAAAGATCTTGCCTTCGGATCTAAGGTAGAAGGTATACCCAATGGTTTCCTTAGAGTATCCTATGAAGACGCATTTTTCTGACTTGGGTTCGAGCTTTTCAGGTTGAAGTTTCTTGACATAAGCATCGCATCCCCAAACTTTTAGAAACGACAGCTTAGGTTTCTTCCCAAACCATAATTCATACGACGTCGTCTCAACGGATTTAGACGGTGCCCTATTTAAAGTGAATGTAGCTGTGTCTAGAGCGTATCCCCAAAATGATAGCCGTAAATCGGTAAGAGACATCATGGACTGCACCATATCCAATAAAGTGCGATTACGATGTTCGAACACACCGTTACACTGAGGTGTTTTAGGCGGCGTGAGTTGTGAAACGATTCCACATTTCCTTAAGGGCATACCAAATTTGTGACTTAAATATTCTCCTCCACGATCTGATCGTAAGAACTTTATTTTTCGGTCACGTTGATTCTCTACCTCATTCTGAAGTTCCTTGAACTTTTCAAAGGTCTCAGACTTGTGTTTCATCAAGTAAACATACCCATATCTACTTAAGTCATCAGTGAGGGTGATAACATAATGATAGCCACCGCGAGCCTCAACGCTCATTGGACCGCACACATCAGTATGTATAATTTCCAATAAGTTGGTTGCTCGCTCCATTGTTCCAAAGAACGGAGTCTTGGTCATTTTACCCATGAGACATGGTTCGCACGTGTCAAATGATTCGAAATCAAGAGACTCCAAAAGTCCATGTGTATGGAGCTTCTTCATGCGTTTGACACCAATGTGACCAAGGCGGCAGTGCCACAGATATGTGGGACTATCATTATCAATCTTACATCTTTTGGTATTCACACTATGAATATGTGTAACATCACGTTCGAGATTCATCAAGAATAAACCATTGACCAGTGGGGCATGACCATAAAACATATCTCTCATATAAATAGAACAACCATTATTCTCGGATTTAAATGAGTAGCCATCTCGTATTAAACGAGATCCAGATACAATGTTCAAGCTCAAAGTTGGCACTAAATAACAATTATTGAGGTTTAAAACTAATCCCGTAGGTAAATGTAGAGGTAGCGTGCCGACGGCGATCACATCGACCTTGGAACCATTCCCGACGCGCATCGTCACCTCGTCCTTCGCCAGTCTGCGCTTATTCCACAGCTCCTGTTTTGAGTTACAAATATGAGCAACCGCACCGGTATCAAATACCCAGGAGCTACTACGAGTACTGGTAAGGTACACATCAATTACATGTATATCACATATACCTTTAGTGTTGCCGGCCTTCTTGTCCGCTAAGTATTTGGGGCAGTTCCGCTTCCAGTGACCCTTCCCTTTGCAAAAAAAGCACTCAGTCTCAGGCCTGGGTCCATTCTTTGGCTTCTTCCCGGCAACTGGCTTACCGGGCGCGGCAACTCCCTTGCCGTCCTTCTTGAAGTTCTTCTTACCCTTGCCTTTCTTGAAACTAGTGGTTTTATTGACCATCAACACTTGATGTTCCTTTTTGATTTCCACCTCCGCTGATTTCAGCATTAAAAATACTTCAGGAAAAGTTTTCACCATCACCTGCATATTGTAGTTCATCACAAAGCTCTTGTAGCTAGGTGGAAGCGACTGAAGGATTCTGTCAATGACCGCCTCGTCCAGGAGGTTAATGTCCAGCTGGGACAAGCGGTTGTGCAACCCAAACATTTTGAGTATGTGCTCACTGACAAAACTATTTTCCTCCATCTTACAACTGTAGAACTTGTCGGAGACTTCATATCTCTTGACCTGGGCATGAGCTTGGAAAACCATTTTCAGCTCTTCGAACATCTCATATGCTCCGTGTTGCTCAAAACACTTTTGGAGCCCCGGTTCTAAGCTGTAAAGCATGCCGCACTAAACGAGGGAGTAATCATCAGCACGTGACTGTCAAGCGTTCATAACGTCTTGGTTCTCTGGGATGGGTGCTTCACCTAGCGGTGCTTCTAGGACATATGCTTTCTTGGTAGCTATGAGGATGATCCTCATGTTCTGGACCCAGTCCGTATAGTTGCTGCCATCATCTTTCAGCTTGGTTTTCTCTAGGAACGCGTTGAAGTTGAGGTTGACATGAGCGTTGGCCATTTGATCTATAAGACATTTTGCAAATGTTTTTAGACTAAGTTCATGATAATTAAGTTCATCTAATCAAATTATTTAATGAACTCCCACTCAGATTAGACATCCCTCTAGTCATCTAAGTGATACATGATCCGAATCAACTAGACCGTGTCCGATCATCACGTGAGACGGACTAGTCATCATCAGTGAACATCTCCATGTTGATCGTATCTTCCATACGACTCAGGTTCGACCTTTCGGTCTCTTGTGTTCCGAGGCCATGTCTGTACATGCTAGGCTCGACAAGTTAACCTAAGTGTTTTGCATGTGTAAATCTGTCTTACACCCGTTGTATGTGGACGTTGGAATCTATCACACCCGATCATCACGTGGTGCTTCGAAACAACGAACTTTCGCAACGGCGACAGTTAGGGGGAACACTTTCTTGAAATTATTATGAGGGATCGTCTTATTTACTACCGTCGTTCTAAGCAAATAAGATGCAAAAACATGATAAACATCACATGCAATCAAATAGTGACATGATATGGCCAATATCATATTGCTCCTTTGATCTCCATCTTCGGGGCGCCATGATCATCTTCATCACCGGCATGATACCATGATCTCCATCATCATGATCTCCATCATCGTTTCTCCATGAAGTTGTTCGCCAACTATTACTTCTACTACTATGGCTAACGGTTTAGCAATAAAGTAAATTAATTACATGGCATTTATTCATTGACACGCAGGTCATACAATAATTAAGACAACTCCTATGGCTCCTGCCGGTTGTCATACTCATCGACATGCAAGTCGTGATTCCTATTACAAGAACATGATCAATCTCATACATCACATATATATCATTCATCACAACCTTTTGGCCATATCACATCACAAGGCATATGCTGAAAAAACAAGTTAGACGTCCTCTAATTGTTGTTGCATGTTTTTACGTGGCTGCAATAGGGTTCTAGCAAGAACGTTTCTTACCTACATAAAACCACAACGTGATATGCCAATTTCTATTTACCCTTCATAAGGACCCTTTTCATCGAATCCGATCCGACTAAAGTGGGAGAGACAGACACCCACTAGCCACCTTATGCAACTAGTGCATGTCAGTCGGTGGAACCTGTCTCACGTAAGCGTACGTGTAAGGTCGGTCCGGGCCGCTTCATCCCACGATGCCGCCGAAACAAGATAAGACTAGTAGTGGCAAGAAAATTGACAACATCTACGCCCACAACAAAGATTGTGTTCTACTCGTGCATAGAAACTACGCATAGACCTAGCTCATGATGCCACTATTGGGGAACGTTGCAGAAAATAAAAAAATTCTACGCTTCACCAAGATCAATCTATGGAGTCATCTAGCAACGAGAGAGAGGAGTGCATCTACATACCCTTGTAGATCGCGAGCGGAAGCATTCAAAAGAAAGGGGTTGAGGGAGTCATACTCGCCGTGATCCAAATCACCGAAGATCCTATTGCTGAACTGACAGCACCTCCGCGTTCAACACATGTACGGTTGGGGAAGATGTCTCCTCCTTCTTGATCCAGCAAGGGGGGAAGGAGAGGTTGATGGAGATCCAGCAGCACGACGGCGTGGTGGTCGAAGTAGCGGCGATCTCAGCAGGGCTTCGCCAAGGTCAGTGAGAGGGAGAGGTGGTACGCGGGGAGAGGGAGGCGCCAGGGACCAGGGTGCGGCTGCCCTCCCTTCCCCCCTCTTTATATAGGGGCCCTAGGGGGTGCGCCGGACCCCTAGAGATCCCATCTCAAGGGGGGCGGTGGCCAAGGGGGGAACTTGCCCCCCAAGCCAAGTGGGGCGCCCCCCACCCCTAGGGTTTCCAACCCTAGGCGCAGGGGGAGGCCCAGGGGGGGCGCACCAGCCCACTAGGGGCTGGTTCCCTTCCCTCTTCAGCCCACGGGGCCCTCCGGGATAGGTGGCCCCACCCGGTGGACCCCCGGGACCCTTCCGGTGGTCCCGGTACAATACCGGTGACCCTCGAAACTTTCCCGGTGGCCGAAACTGGACTTCCTACATACAATTCTTCACGTCCGGACCATTCCGGAACTCCTCGTGACGTACGGGATCTCATCCGGGACACCGAACAACTTTCGGGTTACCGCATACTAATATCTCAACAACCCTAGCGTCACCGAACCTTAAGTGTGTAGACCCTGCGGGTTTGGGAATCACGCAGACATGACCGAGACAGCTCTCCGGCCAATAACCAACATCGGGATCTGGATACCCATGTTGGCTCCCACATGTTCCACGATGATCTCATCGAATGAACCACGATATCGAGGATTCAAGTAATCCCGTATACATTTCCCTTTGTCAATCGGTACGTTACTTGCCCGAGATTCGATCGTCGGTATCCTAATACCTCGTTCAATCTCGTTACCGGCAAGTCACTTTACTCATACCGTAAAATGATCCTGTGACCAACCACTTGGTCACATTGAGCTCATTATGATGATGCATTACCAAGTGGGCCCAGAGACACCTCCCCGTCATACGGAGTGACAAATCCCAGTCTCGATCCGTGTCAACCCAACAGATACTTTCGGGGATACCTGTAGTGTACCTTTATAGTCACCCAGTTATGTTGTGACGTTTGGCACACCCAAAGCATTCCTACGGCATCCGGGAGTTACACGATCTCATGGTCTAAGGAAATGATACTCGACATTGGAAAAGCTCTAGCAAACGAACTACACGACCTTGTGCTATGCTTAGGATTGGGTCTTGTCCATCACATCATTTTCCTAATGATGTGATCCCATTATCAATGACATCCAATGTCCATAGTCATGAAACCATGACTATCTGTTGATCAACGAGCTAGTCAACTAGAGGCTCACTAGGGACATGTTGTGGTCTATGTATTCACACATGTATTATGATTTCCGGATAACACAATTATAGCATGAATAATAGACAATTATCATGAACAAGGAAATATAATAATAATCATTTTATTATTGCCTCTAGGGCATATTTCCAACACTATCTATATGCGGTATTTACCTGCCGTTCCAAGTAAATTTGCATGTGCCAAAGTCTAAACCTTCAAATTATAATCTGTTTTGTATGCCCGAATTACTCATGTAGCAACTAGGGGCTGTCAGTGTCTTCCATGCTAGGTGGGTTATTCTTAAGAGGAGTGGACTCCGCTCCTCATTCACGAGAAAGTGGCGGTAACCGGGATGCCTAGTCCCATGATCAAAAAGATCAAAGTCAAATAAAAAATAATTGCAAACAAAACTCCCCCAGGTTTGATGTTAGTCAGAGGCTCCCGTTGTTTCGGGCAAGCCATGGATTGATGGTTGTTGGTGGAGGGGGAGTAAAAACTTTTACCATTCTGTTTGGGAACCGCCTATAATGTATGTAGTATGGAAGATATTGGGAACTCTTGGTTGTTATGTTGACATTGAGATCATACCTCTAAAAATTATTTATCTCTATTTCAAAATCGAGCTCTGGCACCTCTGCAAATCTCTACTTCCCTCTGCGAAGGGCCAATCTTTTACCTTATGTCTTTTACTTTATGCAAGAGTCAAGGTGATCTTCACCTTTCCCTTTTTCATTTTATCCTTTGGCAAGCACTTTGTGTTGGGGTGATCCTGATATATATATATCCAATTGGATGTAAGTGAGCATGAACTATTATTGTTGACATCACCCAAAGGTGAATACGTTTGGAGGCAACACTATAAGCCCCTATCTTTCTCAGTGTCCGACTAAAACTCCATAACCACAAGTACTGCGTGAGTGTTAGCAATTGTAGAAGACTATATGATAGTTGAGTATGTGGAGGTTGCTAAATCAAAGCTCTGACATAGACCCTTCCTGATAATAGGATGAATTGCAATTGTTTGATGACTAAGAATGAAGTTTGCTAGTTTTCAAGAAAGTTTATGGTCTATGCTTTAACATGTGAATAGCTTGTTACTTGATTATGAATAGTTTTATGAGATGAACTACTGTTATGACATATATTGATGCTAGTAAAGGTGATTGAAATTATCATTGATCAAACTTGTGCACTTCTAGCATTCACACTTCATAAATTCTTTCTTTTATCATTTACTTACTCGAGGACGAGCAGGAATTAAGCTTGGGGATGCTGATACGTCTCCGACGTATCTATCATTTATGAAGCATTCATGCTATTTTATTATCTGTTTTGAATGATTATGGGCTTTATTATACACTTTTGTATTACTTTTGGGACTAACCTATTAACCGGAGGCCCAGCCCATATTGCTATTTTATTGCCTGTTTCAGTATTTCGAAGAAAAGGAATATCAAACGGAGTCCAAACGGAACGAAACCTTCGGCAGCGTGATTTTTGGGAAGATTATGATCCATGGAACTTGGAGTGCACGTTAGAAGATCTTCGAGGAGGCCACGAGATAGGGGGGCGCGCCCACCCCCCTGTGCACGCCCTACCCTCTCGTGGGCCCCTTGAGGCTCCCCCGACCGACTTCTTTCGCCTATATATTCCCTTGTACCCTAAAAACATCGAATATCAAGATAGATCGAGAGTTCTGCCGCCGCAAGCCTCTGTAGCCACCAGAAACCTCTCGGGAGCCCTTCCCAGCACCCTGCCGGAGGGGGTATCCTTCATCGGTGGCCATCTTCATCATCCCGGCGCTATCCATGACGAGGAGGGAGTAGTTCACCCTCGAGGCTGAGGGTATGTACCAGTAGCTATGTGTTTGATCTCTCTCTCTCTCTCTCTCTCTCTCTCTCGTGTTCTTGATTTGGTACGATCTTGATATTTGTGATCAATCCAATGAAGAAAAACGACGGAAATTGTGAACACAATGTAAAGTTGAAGAATTTGAAAAACTGAGGAGAAACTCAAATTGAAGATTTTCAACTTTTGCTGGTGGCGAAACCCACCGTATAAGAAACCTGACTTTAGACACCGCGTACAATTGTCGTAGGGCTCTAAGAGTCAATTTCTTCGTTAATTTCTTCACACTTAGAGGGTTAGTCTTCATTGATTGAAGAAAAACGTTACATTGTGTGTTGCGCATCTAAGTCATCAGTTTTGCATAAGTGTTAGGATGAGTGTCCTTTTCAAAGAACATTCGATGATTCTAGGATATTAAGCTCACACCTCAACTTGCTAAATCTCTTCTCATCCAAGGGCTTAGTGAAGATATCGGATAGCTGTTCTTCGGTCCGTACATGCTCAATAGAGATATAGCCCTTCCACACATGATCATGAAGAAAATGATGACGAATCTGGATGTGCTTTGTCTTCGAGTGCTGAACTGGGTTGTGAGCAATCTTGATTGCACTCTCATTGTCACAGTAGAGAGGCACATTCTTCATGTTGACGCCATAGTCCTTGAGTGTTTGCTTCATCCATAGTAATTGAGCACATCACGATCCAGCAGCTATGTACTCAGCTTCTGCAGTGGAGAGTGATACGCAGTTCTGTTTCTTCGAGGACCAACAAACCAAAAATCGTTCGACGAAATGACATGTGCCAGATGTTGACTTGCGATCCACACGGTCACCAGCATAGTCAGAGTTTGAATATCCAACGAGATCAAAAGCCGAGCCCTTGGGGTACCATAATCCAAGTGTTGGTGTGTGAGCTAGATATCGAAGAATATGCTTCACAACCTTATGGTGTGATTCCTTCGGTGTAGCTTGAAATCGGGCACACATGCAAATACTAAGCATAATATCTGGCCTAGATGCACATAGGTAGAATAAAGAGCCAATCATGGAGCGGTATAACTTTTGATCAAAGTCGATACCATTTTCATCAGTGCATAGATGGCCACTTGTGGGCATAGGAATTTTGACCCCTTTGCAGTCTTGCATGCCCAATTTCCTCAATACATCCTTGAGGTATTTCTCCTCAGATATGAATATGCCACTGCGCTATTGACGAATTTGAAGACCACACCCGAGGGGCCTGCTTGAGGCCATACAGGGCCTTGTTGAGTCTGAAGACTTTGTCAGGATGCTTTGGATCTTCAAAACCTGGGGGTTGAGCAACATATACTTCTTCCTCAAGCTTACCATTGAGGAATGCACTTTTCCCATCCATTTGATATAAAGTGATATTATGATGGTTAGCATAAACGAGTAATATGCGAATAGCCTCAAGTCTAGCAACAGGTGCAAAAGTTTCATCGAAATCAATTCCTTCAACCTGTGTGTAGCCTTGAGCTACAAGTCGTGCCTTATTCCTCACCACAAGGCCATTTTCATCTTGCTTGTTGCGGTAGATCCACTTTGTGCCAATGATGTTGTACTCCCGAGGATCTGGACGATTGACCAGTTCCCAGACGTTGTTGAGCTTGAACTGATGTAATTCTCCTTGCATAGCTTGAATCCACTCAGGCTCCAGAAATGCTTCATCTACCTTAGTGGGCTCTGTGATAGAGACAAAAGCAAAGTGCCCACAAAATTTAGACAAATGTGAAGCTTTTGAGCGTGTGAGAGGACCTAGTGCTTCAATGTCATCGATGATTTTCTCGACTTGCACTGCGTTTGCAATGCGAGGATGAGCAGGTTGTTGTCGAGGAATTTGATCCGCATTTTCTTCAGGACCATTTTCCTCAGCACCATTTTCTTCAGGTGCTCCAGCTCGACGTTCTTCACGTTCTGGAATGAATTCTTTAGCAGATTCGTCGGTAGGAATGATATCCTCAGTACCCTTGAACTTGATAGATTCCTCAGGTGTTGGTTCATCTATCACAAAAGGTAGGTGCTCTATTGGGCTTTTTGTCAGTGAGGAGTTCATAAGCAGTCTTCTTGAAGATTTTGTGAAGATATAATCTGTTGATGACGTGGCACACAGTATCAATTGCATCAATCCAGAAACGATGATGCGTTTTGTATTCATCAAGCATAGTGCAAGCCATATCAGCAAGAGTTCTGTTCTTGCACTCCACGGTGACATTCTGCCGAGGAGTATAAGGAGCAGATAACTCATGAGTAATACCAAGTTCATCAAGATAGCCATCAAGACCAGAATTCTTGAACTCGGTCCCATTGTAAGTTCTGATGTGCTTGATCTTCACACCAAAGTTGGTTGAAGCCCTCAAGGAAAATCGTTTGAAGACTTCCTGCACTTCATGTTTGTAAGTGACAATGTGTACCCATGTGTAACAAGAGTAATCATCAACAATAACAAAGCCATATTGAGTTGCATCATTTAAAATTGCAGAATAATGATTAGGACCAAAGAGATCCATGTGAAGCAATTCAAATGGTCGAGTGGTAGTCATGATAGTCTTCGCTAGATGCTTGGCCTTTGTCATCTTTCCACCTTCACAGGTTCCGCATAAATGATCCTTGAGGAATTTGACATTCTCAATGCCAATGACATGCTTCTTCTTCGCAAGCGTGTGCAGATTCCTCATGCCAGCATGACCAAGTCGTCGATGCCATAGCCAGCCTTCTGAAGCTTTTGCAAGTAGGCATACGGTCGGTTGCGGTCCTATAGAGAAATCAACAATGTACAAGTCTCCTCTCCTAAAGCCTTCGAAGACTTTGGAATTGACAGCTTCCAAGATCACAACACAATGATATTTGCCAAAGACAACAACCATATCGAGATCACAAAGCATTGAGACAAACATGAGGTTGTATCCTAAAGATTCGACAAGCATGACTTTTCCCATGTGTCTATCCTTTGAGATCGCAACCTTACCTAGACCCAATACCTGACTTTTGCCTTTGTCAGCGAAGATGATATGCTTCAGATGTGATGGTGATAAGGGAGCATCCATCAATAGATTCTTGTCACCAGTCATGTTATTCGTACATCCACTATCGAGGACCCACTCATTGGCTTTGGGTTGATCATCCTGCAGATGAATTAGTGCAACTTACGAACTCATATACTTCATCAGTGAAGAATATGACATCAATATCATCAGATCAATTTCATTAGGTAGTAGTACAGATAAAACAGTATGAGGATGTGAGAAATGAAAGTTCACTTCTTCATGATTAGCCTGCGTCCTTTCAGGCAATGTTTAGGTCTCCAGCAAATTCTTCAGACGTTTAATGCACATCTGGAGACCTGACCCTGCATAAGAGTTAGTTCCTTTTCTTCACCACCCACATCTGAAGGGGTGGCAAAGAGTTCATCACTCTGCGAGCACCATATGAGAACGGTGGCATAGAAGCCAGTCCACTTCGTTTCACATAGGAGGGGTTAGGATAAGCATATGAATAGGCAGAGAAATTCTTCGAGGACTTATGAACATAATGATTAGAAGAATAATGCTCATATTCATAGGCCTTAGCCTTTCCCTGTGAAACAAAGGGGTTAGCACGATGATAATCATGTGAGGACTTTGATCCTTTTGAGGAATTTGATCCATGTGAGGAATTTGGTCTGTATGAGGACTTGGATCCATATGAAGAATTTGATCTGGGGTTCCTATTCTTCACATGTGGTGTCATGAGGACATTCACTTGAAGACTTTCAAGGCAACTTTTGGGAACCCAGATTTTCTTCATTGGGGAACCGTTCCTGCAGTTAGTGCCAACATATCTAGCAAATACTTCACCGTTCTGATTTTTGAACAGTTTATAGTTGGAGTCAAATGACTCATCAAAAGAATGAGGAGATTCACATGTAAAGCCAGATAAATTGGATGGATCAACTGGAGGTCCCTTTGCAGCAACCCATGAGGTTTTGGGGTACTGCTCAGGCTTCCAATATGTTCCATCAGCATTGAGTTTTCTCTCAAAGGAAATACCCTCTTTCCTAGGGTTCATATTGAGGATCTGCTTTTTAAGCACATCACAAAGAGTCTGATGCCCTTTGAGGCTTTTGTACATGCCTGTCATGTACAATTCCTTCAGCCCTGCATCATTAGTGATACTAGCAATGTCCTCAGGTGAGGAATTAGTGATAGCAGAGACATGTGAAGAATTTGTAGCATTAGAAGCATTTGAACATTCAGGTGAAGAATTAGAAGATTCACATTCAATGCACTTCAGACATGGAGGAACAAATTCTTCTTGAGTAGTGCTGATTTGTTGAGCAAGTAATGAATCGCGCTCCTTCTGAATATCTTCATAACTCACTCTTAGTGTCTCAAGATCTTGCTTTCTTTGAAGAAATTCATAAGAAAGCTTCTCGTGATCAGATAAGAGAGTGTTATGATGACCTTGAAGGTTATCAAACTTGGCCTGAAGTCTCTGAAGATTTTCAGTCAAGTGTTTAGTGCGATCCATTTCTTCACCCAACATATCATCACTTTTGTCTAGCATGTTTTGAGCCTTTTCAATAACCTTTTGTTGTTTTATAGCAATCTTAGCAAGTTTAGAGTAGCTGGGCTTGAGGTTTTCATCAGATTCATCCTCACTAGATTCAGAAGAGGGGTATTTAGTTACCTTGGCACCCTTTGCCATGAAGCAATAGGTGGGAGCATAGTCATCATTGCCTTCATCAGCATTGTTGGTGTTGCCATTTTCTTCAGAGTTGAAGATAGACTTGCTGACGAATGCAGTAGAAAGAGCTAGGCTTGCCACACCAGACTCGGACTCCTCGGATGCCTCCTCTTCCTCATGTTCCTCAGATTCAGCCTCAGAGTCCATTTCCTTGCCAATGAATGCCCGAGCCTTCTTGGAGCTGCTTGATACGTCTCCAACGTATCTATAATTTATGAAGCATTCATGCTATTTTATTATCTGTTTTGGATTATTACGAGCTTTATTATACACTTTTATATTACTTTTGGGACTAACCTACTAATCAGAGGCCCGGCCCATATTGATGTTTTCTTTCCTATTTTAGTGTTTTGAAGAAAAGGAATATCAAACGGAGTCCAAATGGAATGAAACCTTCAGAAAAGTTATTTTTGGAACTGAAGATCTCCCGGGAACTTGGAGTGCAAGCCAGGGAAGAGTCGAGGAGGCCACGAGATAGGAGCCCCCCCCATAGGGCGCGCCCCATGTCTCTTGGGCCCCTCGAGCACCCCCCGGCCGACTTCTTTCACCTATATAATCCCATATACCCTCAAAACATCGATAACAAAGATAGATCGAGAGTTCCGCCGCTGCAAGCCTCTGTAGCCACCAAAAACCTCTCGGGAGCCTGTTCCGGCACCCTGCCAGTGGGGGAACCCATCACCGGTGGCCATCTTCATCATCCCAACGCTCTCCATGACGAGGAGGGAGTATTTCACCCTCGGGGCTGAGGGTATGTACCAGTAGCTATGTGTTTGATCTCTCTCTCTCTCTCTCTCTCGTGTTCTTGATTTGGCACGATCTTGATGTATCACAAGCTTTGCTATTATAGTTGGATCTTATGATGTTTCTACCCCTCTACTCTCTTGTAATGGATTGAGTTTTCCCTTTGAAGTTATCTTATCAGATTGAGTCTTTAAGGATTTGAGAACACTTGATATATGTCTTGTCGTGCTTATCTGTGGTGACAATGGGATATTCACATGATCAACTTGATGCATGTTTTGGTGATCAACTTGTGGGTTCCGTGACCTTGGGAATCTATGCATAGGGGTTGGCACACATTTTCGTCTTGACTCTCCGGTAGAAACTTTGGGGCACTCTTTGAAGTACTTTGTGTTGGTTCAATAGATCAATATGAGATTGTGTGATGCATATCGTATAATCATGCCCACGGATACTTGAGGTGGCAATGGAGTACCTAGGTGACATTAGGGTTTTGGTTGATTTGTGTCTTAAGGTGCTATTCTAGTATGAACTCTATGATAGATTGAACGGAAGGAATAGCGTCATGTTATTTTACTACGGACTCTTGAATAGATAGATCAAAAAGGATAACTTTGAGGTGGTTTCGTACCCTACCATAATATCTTTGTTTGTTCTCCGCTATTAGTGACTTTGGAGTGACTCTTTGTTGCATGTTGAGGGATTGTTATATGATCCAGTTATGTTATTATTGTTGAGGTAACTTGCACTAGTGAAAGTATGAACCTTAGGCCTTGTTTCCTACCATTGCAATACCGTTTACGCTCACTTTTATCACTTGCTACCTTGCTGTTTTTATAATTTCAGATTACAAATACTTATATCTACCATCCATATTGCACTTGTATCACCATCTCTTCGCCGAACTAGTGCACCTATACAATTTACCATTGTATTGGGTGTGTTGGGGACACAAGAGACTCTTTGTTATTTGGTTGCAGGGTTGCTTGAGAGAGACCATCTTCATCCTACGCCTCCCACGGATTGATAAACCTTAGGCCATCCACTTGAGGGAAATTTGCTACTGTCCTACAAACCTCTGCACTTGCAGGCCCAACAACGTCTACAAGGAGAAGGTTGCATAGTAATCATCAAGCTCTTTTCTGGCGTCGTTGCCGGGGAGGTGAGTGCTTGAAGGTATATCTTTAGATCTTGCAACCGAATCTTTTTGTTTCTTGTTTTATCACTAGTTTAGTTTATAAAATAAAACTATAAAAAATGGAATTGAGTTTGTCTCATACGCTTCATCTTTTTAATATCTTTCGTGAGAATGATGGGAAGGAAAATTGTGCTCAAGTGCTAGAAGAAGAAATCTATAAAATGTTTGTCACTAAATCTTTGAATGATGAGCATGATTTGCAATGTTGTTAGTATGAATTCTTTGAATACCCATGATGCTAATGATATGCAAAGCCACAAGGTTGTGGATGCTATGTTTGATGAAGATGATATGTTTAGTCCCCCAAGTTTTGATGAGCAAATTTATATTTATGATGATTATATTGATGAAAGTGGGTTTGGAAGAGTGTCAAATTTAGGTAGTATTAATCCCACTAATTTGGAGGGTGTTGAATCTTATGGTTATATTGATGAAAGCGGATTTGGAGAGGTCATGACTTTATTTAGTGATGAATCCACAATTTCGGAAGAGGTTCCAATTGATTATGAGAATAAAGTTGCTATCTATGATAATTATTGTGATGACTTGTATGCTATTAAGAATAATAATAACCATGAAACTTGTCATCATGATTTTAGTTTTCAATTGGATTATGCCTCACATGATGATTATTTTGTTGAGTTTGCTCCCACTACTATTCATGAGAATAAATTTGCTTATGTGGAGAGTAGTAAAATTTCTATGCTTGTAGATCATGAAAAGAATGCTTTAGGTGCTGGTTATATGGTTTAATTCATTCATGATGCTACTGAAAATTATTATGAGGGAGGAACATATGCTTGTAGGAATTGCAATAATATTAAGTTTCCTCTCTATGTGTTGAAAATCTTGGAGTTATGCTTGTTTTACCTTCCTATGCTAGTTGATTATTGTTCCCATAAGTTGTTTGATCACAAAATCCCTATGCATAGGAAGTGGGTTAGACTTAAATGTGCTAGTCATATTCTTCATGATTCTCTCTTTATGTTTCAATTCTTACCTTTTATGTGAGCATCATTGAAATCATCATGCCTAGCTAGGGGCGTTAAACGATAGCGCTTGTTGGGAGGCAACCCAATTTTATTTATGTTCCTCGATTTTTGCTCCTGTTTAGTAATAAATAATTCATCTAGCCTCTTGTTAGATGTGGTTTTAGTTTTAATTAGTGTTTGTGCCAAGTAGGACCTTTGGGAAGACTTGGGTGAAGTCTTTGTGATCTTGCTGTAAAAAAACAGAAATTTTAGCGCTCACGAGATTAGCTGCCATTTTTTACTGGAGAGTGCTTTCAGGTTGATTCTTTTAGAAGATGATTAATAGACAAATTCTTCAGGTCCCCAATTTATTTCAGAATTTTTGTAGTTCCATAAGTATACGTTTGATACAGATTACTACAGACTGTTCTGTTTTTGACAGATTATGTTTTCTATGTGTTGTTTGCTTATTTTGATGAATCTATGAGTAGTATCGGAGGGTATGAACCATAGAGAAGTTGGAATAGAGTATATATTACACCAATATAAATAAAGAATGAGTTCATTACAGTACCTTAAAGTGGTGTTTTGTCTTCTTGTACTAACGGAGCTTATGAGATTTTCTGTTAAGTTTTGTGTGGTTGAAGTTTTCAAGTTTTGGGTAAAGATTCGATGGACTATGGAATAAGGAGTGGCAAGAGCCTAAGCTTGGGGATGCCCAAGGCACCCCAAGTTAATATTCAAGGACAACCAAGCAACTAAGCTTGGGGATGCCCCGGAAGGCATCCCCTCTTTCATCTTCATTCATCGGTAACTTTACTTGGAGCTATATTTTTATTCACCACATGATATGTGTTTTGCTTGGAGCGTCATTTTATTTTATTAGAATTTGCTTTCTGTTATTTAGAATAATGTCTTGCATCTATATTTTAAATAAAAATGTCAAGGATAGCCTTTTCCATGCTTATTTTGCTAGTATACATGTTGCTGTTTGAAAACAGAAAGTTTACCGCTGTTGCAAAAATTCCCTAGAAAAGTCAGAGAATGATATAATGTTGAATATTTTTGCATGATGAGCTCTGATAAACCTTATACAGCTTAGTATTTTTATTTTTATTTTTGTAGTTAGGGAAGTATGATGAATCTTGCATTCTTTACAGACTATACTGTTTTGGCAGATTACTATTATGTTTGCATTGTTTGCATATGTTTGCTTGTTTAATGATTCTATTTGAGGATAGGGGTATTAAATATGCAGAGACATTTAGTATTAAATGTTGAATAATAATTTTAGTGATTTGTTACAGTAGAAGATGATGAGGTTTTTGCATTGTTTTATACTAACTTATCTCATGAGTTCTTGTTGAGTTTGGTGTGGATGAAGCTTTCGAGATTTAGGAAACCGTGACATGAAAGGAATTAAGAAGACACAAAAGCTCAAGCTTGGGGATGCCCGAGGCACCCTATGATAATATTTCAAGAAGTCTCAAGCATCTAAGCTTGGGGATGCCCCGGTAGGCATCCCACCTTTCTTCTTCAACAACTATCGGTTAGTATCGGTTGAACCTAAGTTTTTGCTTCTTCACATGAGTTGTGATATCCTTACAATGTCATTTTATTTTGTTTTGTTTGCTGTTTGAATAAAATACCAAGATCTGAAATTCTTAAATGTTAGAGAGTCTTCACATAGTTGCACAATTATTCGACTACTCATTGATCTTCACCTATATCTTTCGGAGTAGTTTGTTATTTACTCGTGTGCTTCACTTATATCCTATGAGTAAATGGTTAAATGAGTTGAATGTCATAAATATGAAATTATATATCTCTCATTTGCTTATCCCATGGGGAGTAATGACTTCACATCTAAGAAGTAGAGGTTGTAAATTTATTGAAGGTTAGCAAGCATTGTATTGGTCATTTGAACAATTCATGAAAGAATATTGAAGGAAGAGAGATTTCACATATAAATATACTATCTTAGACATCTTTTATAATTGTGAGCACTCATTAAAGTATAACATGCTAAAGAGTTGATGTTGGACAAGGAAGACAACGTAATGGGTTATGTTTTCTCACATCTCAGTTAAAGTATATTGTCATGGATCATTCAAACATGTTGAGCTTGCCTTTCCCCCTCATGCTATCCAAAATTTCTTGCACCAAGTAGAGATACTACTTGTGCTTCCAAATATCCTTAAACCCAGTTTTTGCCATGAGAGTCCACCATACCTACCTACGGACTGAGTAAGATCCATCAAGTAAGTTGTCATCGGTGCAAGCAATAAAAATTGCTCTCTAAAAATGCATGAATTATTAGTGCGGAGAAATAAGCTTTGTACGATCTTGTTATGGAAGCAATAAAAGCGACGGACTGTATAATAAAGGTCCATACAAGTGCCAATATAAAGTGACGTTCTTTCACATTAAGATTTTGTGTATCCAACCCTAAAAGCGCATGACAACCTCTGCTTCCCTCTGCGAAGGGCCTATCTTTTACTTTATGTCATTTACTTTATGCAAGAGTCAAGGTGATCTTCACCTTTCCCTTTTTCATTTTATCCTTTGGCAAGCACTTTGTGTTGGGGTGATCCTGATATATATATATATATATATCCAATTGGATGTAAGTTAGCATGAACTATTATTGTTGACATCACCCAAAGGTGAATACGTTTGGAGGCAACACTATAAGCCCCTATCTTTCTCAGTGTCCGATTAAAACTCCATAACCATAAGTATTGCGTGAGTGTTAGCAATTGTGGAAGACTATAAGATAGTTGAGTATGTGGAGTTTGCTAAATCAAAGCTCGGACATAGACCCTTCCTGAAAGTAAGATGAATTGCAATTGTTTGATGACTAAGAATGAAGTTTGATAGTTTTCAAGAAAGTTTATGGCTTATGCTTTAACATGTGAATAGCTTGTTACTTGATCATGAAAAGTTTTATGAGATGAACTACGGTTATGACATATAAACATGCTAGAAAAGGTGATTGAAATTATCTTTGATCAAACCTGTGCACCTACTAGCATTCACACTTCATAAATTCTTTCTTTTATCATTTACCTACTCGAGGACGAGCAGGAATTAAGCTTGGGGATGTTGATACGTCTCCAACGTATCTATAATTTATGAAGCATTCATGCTATTTTATTATCTGTTTTGGATGATTACGGGCTTTATTATACACTTTTATATTACTTTTGGGACTAACCTACTAACTGGAGGCCCATCCCATATTGTTGTTTTCTTGCCTATTTCAGTGTTTCAAAGAAAAGGAATATCAAACGGAGTCCAAACGGAATGAAACCTTCGGAAAAGTTATTTTTGGAACAGAAGATCTCCCGGGAACTTGGAGTGCAAGCCAGGGAAGCGTCGAGGAGGCCACGAAATAGGAGGGCGCCCCCCTCTATAGGGCGCGCCCTTGTCTCCTGGGCCCCTCGAGCACCCCCCGACCGACTTCTTTCACCTATATAATCCCATATACCCTAAAAACATCAATAACGAAGATAGATCGGGAGTTCCGCCGCCGCAAGCCTCTGTAACCACCAAAAACCTCTCGGGAGCCCGTTCCGGCACCCTGTCGATGGGGAAACCCATCACCGGTGGCCATCTTCATCATCCCGACGCTCTCCATGATGAGGAGGGAGTAGTTCACCCTCGGGGCTGAGGGTACGTACCAGTAGCTATGTGTTTGATCTCTCTCTCTCTCTCGTGTTCTTGATTTGGCACGATCTTGATGTATCGCGAGCTTTGCTATTATAGTTGGATCTTATGATGTTTCTCCCCCTCTACTCTCTTGTAATGGATTGAGTTTTCCCTTTTAAGTTATCTTATCGGATTGAGTCTTTAAGGATTTGAGAACACTTGATGTATGTCTTGCCATGCTTATCTGTGGTGACAATGGGATATTCACGTGATCAACTTGACGTATGTTTTGGTGATCAACTTGCGGGTTCCGTGACCTTGGGAATCTATGCATAGGGGTTGGCACAGTTTTCGTCTTGACTCTCCGGTAGAAACTTTGGGGCACTCTTTGAAGTACTTTGTGTTGGTTGAATAGATGAATATGAGATTGTGTGATGCATATCGTATAATCATGCCCACAGATACTTGAGGTGACAATGGAGTATCGAGGTGACATTAGGGTTTTGGTTGATTTGTGTCTTAAGGTGTTATTCTAGTATGAACTCTATGATAGATTGAACGGAAGGAATAGCTTCATGTTATTTTACTACGGACTCTTGAATAGATAGATCAAAAAGGATAACTTTGAGGTGATTTTGTACCCTACTATAATCTCTTCGTTTGTTCTCCGCTATTAGTGACTTTGGAGTGACTCTTTGTTGCATGTTGAGGGATTGTTATATGATCCAGTTATGTTATTATTGTTGAGAGAACTTGCATTAGTGAAAGTATGAACCTTAGGCCTTGTTTCCTACCATTGCAATACCGTTTACGCTCACTTTTATCACTTGCTACCTTGCTTTTTTTATAATTTCAGATTACAAATACTTATATCTACCATCCATATTGCACTTGTATCACCATCTCTTCGCCGAACTAGTGCACCTATACAATTTACCATTGTATTGGGTGTGTTGGGGACACAAGAGACTCTTTGTTATTTGGTTGCAGGGTTGCTTGAGAGAGACCATCTTCATCCTATGCCTCCCACGGATTGATAAACCTTAGGTCATCCACTTGAGGGAAATTTGCTACTGTCCTACAAACCTCTGCACTTGGAGGCCCAAGAACATCTACAAGGAGAAGGTTGCGTAGTAGACATCACTGCTCTTCTTGTGAGATGAAGATTTTGAGGATTTTGATGATGAAGAATTTGAAGATTTCTTCTTCTTCTTGGCATCATCAGAACTGTCATCCTTTTACTTCTTCTTCTTCTTTAATTCCTTATCCCACTGAGGACAATCTTGAATGTAGTGACCAGGCTTCTTGCATTTTTGGCATAGCCTCTTCTTGTAGTCACTGGATGAGGAATCATTGCTCCTTGAGGATTTTCCAAAGCGACCACGTCTTGAGAACTTCTGAAATTTCATCACGAGCAGTGCTAGTTCCTGGCTCAGTTCATCAGGATCACCAAGGCTGCTGCCAGAGTCTTCATCTTCAGACTCAGAGACTGCCTTGGCCTTCAGAGCACGTGGTTTGCCATAGCTCGAACCATAGAGATCTCTCTTCTCAGCAAGCTGGAACTCATGAGTGTTTAGCCTCTCGAGAATATCAGCGAGATCAAGTGACTTGTAATCAGCACGCTCTTGAATCATAAGTGCCAGAGTATCAAATGAAGAATCAAGCGATCTCAGCAATTTCTTCACCACCTCATGGTCGGTGATGTCAGTGGCGCCAAGTGCTTGAAGCTCATTTGAGATGTGAGTGAGGCGATCGAAGGTTTGCTGAACATTTTCATTGCCGAGCTTTTGAAGCGGTTGAAGAGATTGCCAAGAACGTCAACACGAGAGTCACGTTGAGTTGAGACTCCTTCATTTACTTTGGACAGCTTATCCCAGATAAGCTTAGCAGTTTCCAAAGAACTCACTCTTCCGTACTGCCCTTTGCTCAGATGGCCACATATGATGTTCTTCGCTTGAGAATCGAGTTGTTTGAATCTCTTCACATCAGTAGCGTTCAGAGAAGGTGTGACTAAGGGAACACCACTTTCCACAACATACCAGAGATCGTTATCAATTGCCTCAAGATGCATTCGCATCTTATTCTTCCAGTGGGGGTAGTCCGTCCCATCGAAGGTAGGACACCCAGCAGAGACCTTGATCATACCTGCGGTCGACATAACTAAAACTCCAGGTGGTTAAACCAAAATCACACAGAACAAGGGAGTACCTTGCTCTGATACCAATGGAAAGTGCGTTATATCGACTAGAGGAGGGGTAAATAGGAAATTTTTATGAATTCTTCACTGAGGAATTTCAGGGTGAGGAAATTCCAAAGCGAAGAACTACTTGCAGCGGAATAAGTACTCAAAAGTAAACATGGTAGAACACAAGCATAGTCATCATGATGAAATGAAGACAAGCACAGAGTACAGAAAGCGTAAACATAAGATAACACAAGATGAAGACGAGCACACTGAAGAAATTGAACTAAGGAAATTGAGAAAGTCTTCAGTCAAAGTCTTCAAACAAATATGAACAACCACACAACATGTGAAATGAGGAATTGAAAGAGTTGAGGAAATAGAACCAATAAGCTTGGTGAAGACAATGATTTGGTAGACCAGTTCCAACTGTTGTCTCAGTTGTACATCTGGTTGGAGCGGCTAGGTATTTAAACCAAAGGACACACAGTCCCGGACACACAGTCCTCACCGTATTCTCCTTGAGCTAAATTCACACAGACCTCGCCCAATCACTCGTGGTAAGTCTTCAGGTGACTTCCGAACCTTCACAAACTCGGTCACTCGGCGATCCACAATTCCTCTTGGATGCTCTAGACCTTGACGCCTAACCGTCTGGAAGAAGCACAGTCTTCAAAGGAAACAAGCATCGGATCCACGCAGGATCAATCTTTTCAGTAATGCTCAATCACTTTGGGTTTGAAGGTGTTTGGGTTTGGGTTTTCCTCACTTGATGATTTTTGCTCAAAGTCCTCGGAGGATGGGTTGCTCTCAAATGACAAGTGTCAGTTTCTCTTGGAGCAGCCAACCAAGTAGTGGTTGCAGGGGGCGGCTATTTATAGCCTAGGGAGCAGCCTGACATGATAAGACATAAATGCCCTTCAATAATATGACCGTTAGGTGGGTAGATATTTTGGGACAGCTGGCGCGTAGCACAGCAACAGTCGGAATTTTGACTCTCAAATTCCTCAGGGCTATCATGTTCCTCACTGTGTAGGCAATCCGCACTGGCGAATTCCTAACTCCTCAGTCAGAACAAATTCCTCAGAGACCAGAAGAACTTTGTCTCTGTCACTGAAGAATATGACTGAACTGTATGAGATTTCCAATGGCTTCACTCGAAGGGGTTGGTAGGTGTAGGATTTTGAGTTGAGCATCACATGGAAATTTTTCCTTAGTATTTCCTCGACCCCCTTTAACAGTACGGTGTTTCCTGTGACTCAAGAAAGAGAAAATGAAACAACGAAAAACAAAGTCTTCACGCTTCATGTTCCTCGAATGATTTCCAAGTCTTCAAGGTCACACCAATTTCTTCACTTTCAAAGTCTTCAGAAAGTCTTCAGAAATCCAAAGTCTTCAGTCGAAGAACTTCATTTTTAGGGGTCGACTTTCTCTGTAAATATCAAACTCCTCATAGACTTATAGACCTGTGTACACTCACAAACGCATTAGTCTCTTAACCTATAAGTCTTCAATGCACCAAAATCACTAAGGGGCACTAGATGCACTTATAGTATGTAACCATAAAGTAAAGATATGCTCTAAGTAAGGGAGTCCTGGATTAGGGGGTCCTCGGACAGCCGGACTATATGCTTATGTCAGACTGTTAGGACTATGAAGATACAAGATTGAAGACTTCGTCCCGTGTCCGGGTGGGACTCTCCTTTGCGTGAAAGGCAAGCTTGGCGATTCGGATGTGTAGATCTCCTTCTCTGTAACCGACTCTGTGTAACCCTAGCCCCCTCTGGTGTCTATATAAACCGGAGGGTTTAGTCCATAGGAGAACGACAATCATAATCATAGGCTAGCTTCTAGGGTTTAGCCTCTACGATCTCGTGGTAGATCAACTCTTGTAATACTCATATCATCAAGATCAATCAAGCAGGAAGTAGGGTATTACCTCCATCGAGAGGGCCCAAACCTGGGTAAACATCGTGTCCCCCGCCTCCTGTTACCATTAGCCTTAGACGCACAGTTCGGGACCCCCTACCCGAGATCTGCTGGTTTTGACACCGACACTAAGCTTTGGGATTGAATGACAAATTCTATGGAGCATCAAGTCGTTGTATCTTATATGAAGATATGTTTCATAGTGATGCATGAAGCATACTGGTTTGATTTGGGAAGAGTTCCATGAAAAGCCTCGCAAAGAAGTCCTCATGGTACCCCTCTCTGTTTACCCCATGCCCACGTGTCTAGGGAAATCTCTCTCGACACCCAGGCGCTTGGGCCTCCTGACCCCCGTACACACGGGATCGAGTGTTAAACTCTCTGGATACCGCGTGCGCACGGGTTCTCTGATCATTGTGCCCATGGTGCCTAAGGTTTGACTCTTGGAGTCTCTTGTCTAGTGAGGTTACTATTTGGAGATATCTGTTAAAGCCATCAAGATCGATTTCAATACCTAACCAAATATGTTCAAGGTGGAGTTCATTTGGAGGATCTCAAATGTTGACATATTTGGGATTGTATAAATTAAGGACTTGAGAGAACTATTTAAGGGAAGAATTCAAGTTATGGTTTTAAAGACAAGATCATTTTGAGCTCATGTGTTGGGTTAAGGACTTGAGGACATGAGAGAATCAACCCCTAATCCGGATTTAAATGAAACCAGATAAAATATTTTGCTTTTGCAAAAATTCCCCTTTAGTTTGCTCAAATAAATCCGCGGTCCAGGTTTAAGGGCCTCCAGAAAAATTGTTCGTTGTTTGCAGAAAACGCATTGATATTTTGCTTACTCAACCCATAGTTCATATCATACTTTTGAAAAAAATATACATAACCCCCAAAAGTATCACATTTCAGCCACATCACCCCCTCAACTCTAAAACCAGACTCTTAATCCCCTGAACTTTCTAAAACCGGACAAAACACCCCCAGACCATCTTAAGCTGTTTCCACAGGTGGTTTTGCTGACGTGGACACCTGGCTCCGCCTATATACCGTACGTTTACGTGTTCAGTGCCTTCTATGTCCCGAGGGAGGACCTGTCCAGCATCTCCTTGAATCCTTGTCCACCGTCGGGCCGGCGCTGGGGCGCCTGTAGCAGCAGCTCACTATAGATGACGTGGTGCCCTTGGAGGCTTCATGCACGCGTAGTGGTGTGCTTCGCCACAAGCGATGTGCAGGCGGAGCAGCGTCCCGGCGCGCTGCAGTCAGGCCTCGTCGATCTTGTCGGATACGATGAAGAGTAGAATGTTCTTGCGGTGTAAATGGGTGCGGCATTGTGTGACCCCGTCTCATGGATGACGCCGACGACATGCCACCGGTTTAGCCCGACGTAGGTCGTGAACTGGTGATCACCAGCTTGGGCTCACACCCCAACTCCACGTCGCCGAGGTTCACGAGGTTGCCCGTGTCGACGGACAATGCCGCGCCGGTGGCCGCTGTTAGCATAGGCCCAACTCATCGCATACGTTTCGACTAGCGTTTCCGATGCCTAATAGGCAGGTGCTGTTATCCGTATACGTGCGTACCCAAAGTTGGCTTTGGTTGCCTGGAGAATTCACCTGCGTGAACTAGCTAACTGATCAATTCAACCAGCTAGACGCACACGTACACGGAAGCTGATCGATTCGATCGCTTCGGCTGGAAATACACATGAGAACCCGCGTGTCGCATCGGCGCTGGAGTTTGATGCCGTGGCCAGCGCCACTGGTGCCGCACATGGTCCTCTCGGCCTTGCTCCGCAGCCAGACCTGGGATCGGAGTGGCTGAAGGTCGCCGCAGTGCACCTTGCCCCCGACCGCGCGCCAGTTTATACCGCCATCAATGAATTGTCCAAGCGCAAGCCCCCGCCCTCGCCGCTCTCGTAGATGGCAATCCCCCTCGCCGGCGAAGACGCGGCTAGCATCACCAGGAGCCACTCGTCGAGGATTACTAACTGCCACCTGCTTCTGCAACCAGTTCCTGCACCGGGGCTCCGCGAGGGCACGTACTCTCGAGGCCGGCCCTTGGCTGGTGAGCCGAACGACGACTCCACGACGCCCTGTGCCGCCTCCATGGCTGCGCATAGCCATTGACTGGTCTTTGACTGCCAGATAGACAATACCGCCAACAGAAACCGCTTAAAACAGGCTTAGGGGGTGTTTTGTCCGGTTTTAGAAACTTCAGGGGATTAAGATTCTAGTTTTAGAGGTGAGGGGGTGATGTGGCCGAAACGTGATACTTTAGGGGGTTATGTATACTTTTTTCCATACTTTTTTTAAAGTCACGCCTTTTAAACCGTAACCACAATTTTAACATGTTATATATAGAAATTTGATTTAAAAAATATGTATAATCTGAATATGATGTTTTTTCTTTTTCTTTCTTTCCTTTTTGTTTTTAGTTTTTTCCTTTTCTTTTCTTTTTTGAGGCCATCTTTCAAATCTATGAACAATTTTTCTCAAATTGTGAACAATTTTTTAAAATCATTAATATTTTTTGAACTTGTGAACATTTTTGGACTTTGCAAACATTTTTTTACATATTCATGAAGATTTTCTAAATCATGAATATTTTTTGAATTGACGAACATTTTTACAAACTCACAAACATATTTCGAAGAAGTGAACTTCTTTTTTCAGAGCCACGAACTTCTTTTTTGAATTGGCGAACATTTTTCAGAAATTGGAGGGATAATTTTTGTAATTCATGAACTTTGACAAACAGTTTTTAAGTGCGTGAAATTTTTTTAAATACATGATTTTTTTTTATCACCGAACATTTTCTGGATCGATGATCTTTTTCTTGATCAATGATCATTTTTTGAATTTTCTGAAGATTTTTACAAAATCGTGAACACTTTTTGAATTTGCCACCATTTGTTCAATTTCATAACATTATTTGAATACGCGAACATTTTTTTAAAAATCATGAACGTTTTTTGATTTCCAGAACTGTTTTCATAATCATGAACATTATTTGAATGTGCGAACATTTTTTGTAAAATCATGAACTTTTTTTTGAATCCACGAACATTTTATGATTTCTTGAACATTTTCTTCTAAATTCACATTTTTTGAAATTTCAAAACTTTTGTAATCTCAAATTATTGTTTGAGTAGAAACAAACACAAAAAATGGGGTGAGCGCTGCGTCTCCTCCCAGCGCGCAACGGGCCAAACCGCCTCTATCTGGACTTGCAGTTCAGCGATCAGCCAGATACATCGTTCCTGATTCCACGTCTGAAACTTCCCTAGAACCCTAGCGGTAGCGGCGGCAAGCACACGACGAGCAGTGATGGCGTAGGTCAGGCGGCTAGAGACAGGCCCTAGCAGGGGCGCCCGGCAGCTGGCGTCGCCGGCCGCGCACAACGCAGGGTAAGGCTGGAGCACCACTGGCCCGCATGTATGTTTTCTCCTCCTTAGTTCAAAGTATGCTTTTGATTTTGCTTGTAAGGATTTTTGCAACTAAGAATGGATGAATTTGACTGACTAATTATTATCAGTTCTCTCCAACTAAGAATTGATTAACTATGCTGTATTTGTGGGGATTTTTATTTATCAACTAGACCACCTGGTCTGAAATCCTAGCTACGCCACTGTCGCCGTTGAGACATTTAATTTCATACGGGTCATCAATAGGACCGAAACAATCGCGGGCATAATACATCATACACCATCGTCAGCTCATACTAGTGACAGAAAAACTCCAGCTTAATGGGTTGAATGAAATCATGGAATTAATCTCTGCGGATCATATGCCTATCTCACACTGGCTTCTCCTTGACCTTGCTCAAGATCAATCACCGCCGGTGACATATTTTTTAGGACTTGGTTTTCAGAGTACGAGTGCAGGCTGCTCATGCCACCTCCTGGAGAAATCTCCATCCCTGAATCCCTCCCAAGTCTTGAAGCAGAAAATTGGCCATTCCTCTCATCGGCTACATGTCAGACGACCGGTTTGCGTACTCTTGAACCAATGCTCCAAAGAGCGACGGTCTTTCGATCAGGGCGGCAGGTCGGTCAAACTCCTTTGCTAGTCCTGATAACAGTGGTTCACAGTTTAGAAAATGCTATTTTTGGTGCCAAGTTTCTGAAACTCTAAACATAGTGTATGCAAACAAGGTTTCTGTTGTTTGGTTCCTGAAAGAAAGGGTATGCTAAATTTTAGTTGGTTACCTGCATCAACTACCAGGACTCTGTCGCAGTCCATGACCGTCGGTATCCTGTGCGCAATGCTGATGATGGTACACTCCGCAAAGTCTTCCCGGATGATCCTCTGAATCACGGCATCGGTTTGGGAATCCACCGACGCAGTGGCCTCGTCCATGAACAGTATTTTACTGTGTTTCAGCATCACCCGGCCCAGACAAAGCAGTTGCCGCTGTCCGACGCTCCAGTTCTCGCCGTTGTCGACAACTAGGTAGGCAAACATTCGAAAAAACAAAACAAAAATCATTAACATGTTTTTAAAAACATATTTTGGCATGTCAATGCACAAAATCCGGTTAGTTTGTTCATGCTGAACATCATGTTTAGAATCTTGCTTGGTTTGTCTAATGGAAATCGGAGGGGAAACCCTCTTTTACTCAAAAAAAAATATCTATATCATGTAGTAGAATCGAAGTAGTGAGCACTAAACTATAACTAGGGTACCTGATGCGTCAAGCTTTTCAGGTTTTGATGTCACAGCTTCCTTCAGCTGACAACGGTCCAAGGCCTAAAAATGAAACAAGTTTAGATTCTGAAGACAGAACATTTTTGGGGAGACAAAATGAATTAGTACTATTTGTCAAATACCTGCCAAATTTCAACATCAGAGTACTCCTCGAGCGGGTCAATGTTGCTTCGGATCGTACCTTCGAAGAGCACGGGCTCTTGAGGGATGATACCGAACCGAGACCTCAGATCATGGAGTCCTAAGGTGCAGATGTCGACGCCGTCGATGATGATCTTCCCTTCAGAAGGCTCCACTATTCTGAACAAGGCCTGGATTAGTGTTGATTTCCCACTGCCAGTCCTACCAACAACTCCGATCTTCTCCCCTCCGTGTATGCTTAGTGTGATGCCCTTGAGCACTAGTGGAGTGTTATGCCGGTACCTAACCTGCATATATGCAAGTTCTTGTTCAGGTCATGTTTTTTGTTTCAGGACAAGGTAAGTAATTCCTCATGAAGGATTTACCTTGAGATCAATGACTTCGATATCGCCTCTTGTTGGCCAGTTTGCAACAGGTAGACAGTCCTTGATCCTCCACTCCGCCTCACACGGGATGTTTACAAACTGCTTTATCCTCTCTACGGACACCATTTTGTTCTCGATGAAGCAACTCATCCATACGGCCCAGAACAAGACTGAGTTGAGGGATAGACCATACGAGAGCGATAGACCAACAAATTCTGCATCATAAAAATGGCTTAGAAACTTCATCATGAAAATGGAGCAAGTGAACAGTATGAGCAACCGTCTCTTCATCATTAAACAAAAACAAGTTGCTGAAGAAGAGGTAGAGAAGAAGCTTAATTACCTGGCTGGATGAAGCTTTTGGGCAGAGTGACCATGAGCAAGGCAGTGAAGCAAAGAACAAAGCTCCCGGCCAGCTCTAGCCGGAAACCGAGCCACTCGTTGGCGCCATTGTTGTGGAAGTCCATCCTCAGGCTAGAATTGACCCGGTTGAGGTTCTCCTGGAAGAAGCCATCGCCCTTCCTGAAGCACCTGATGGTCATGACACCCTGCACCGTCTCCGAGAAGTGGTGGATCACCGGAGCCTTGGTGATGGACTCGAGCCGCGTCAGCTCCCTCGACGTCGCAAGGTAGTAGCCCTGCAAATCAACTTGGAATTATCGTTAAGGTGTCTGAGGGTTCTTGCATTGCATTGCACGTTGGACTGAACTAGATCATAGCTTACCCGGTACCACAGGTTGAGTATGAGCAGAGGGATGATGGCGATGACAGACGGCCACGCCACCTGGCACGTGACGACCAGCACGCTGATGACGGTGATGTACATGGAGACGCTGAGCCACACGAAGAAGGGCAGGAAGAGGTCGACGTTGGTCTGGTCGGACGACGCCCTGCTCAGTATCCTGCCGGACGGGGTGGTGTCGAAGAAGGACATGGGCGCGTGGAGGATGCTGTTGAGGATCTGCTTGAAGAAGGAGTTGGCGGTCTGGAGCCCGATGAAGGCCACCAGGAAGGAGCGCCCCGACACCAGCACCACCGACGCGACGGCGATGATGGCGTACACCTCGATGAACAGCGCCGGCCGGAACGACGCGGCGTTCTCGGCGTCGGTCTCGTAGGCCAGCCAGTAGTCGCTGGCCAGCACGGACCCCTGCCACGCCACCGACACGGCCACCACCAGCGCCACGCCCCACCACCCCCACGCCTCCGTCATGTACTGCTTGTACACGGCCAGGCTCACGTGCCCGCTCGCGCGCTCCTCCTCCTTGATCAGCCGCGCCGACGCCTTCTCCGCCACCACCCCGTGCGCCTCCCCGCTCGACGGCCTTCTGCCACTGCCCTTTCTGGACGGCTGCCGGGAGATGGCCGGCGTCTCCCCCTTCTCATCGGACACCGGCGCCGCGCCCTCCACGAGCTCCATGGAGCTGTTGTGCGCCGCGACGAGCGCCGCAAAGTCGGAGCCGCGCTGGATGAGCTCGTCGTACTTGCCGGATTGCACTATCGTGCCCTCCTTCATCACCTGCACACAAATGGACACCATTCATTAATTTCATCTCATTCCAAAGACAAACAATGCATGAGCTACTGCTTGGGAGTGTGCAGACATGCTTACATATATGATGTCAGCGTTGTGCAAGAAATCGACTTGGTGGGTCACAAGTACCACAGTCTTGTTCTTCAGAGCACCTCTAACACATTCCTGCGAAAACACAACCCGTTAAGCAAGTACTACTGTATTATCAAACACTCGGTTCAGTCTACTGTAGATAAGTATGTGGTACCTTGAAGATCTCGCTGCCGGTGTGCGCGTCGACGGCGCTGAAGACGTCGTCGAGGAGGTAGATGTCGCAGTCCTGGTAGACTGCGCGGGCGAGCTGGATGCGCTGCTTCTGGCCGCCGCTGAGGTTGATCCCGCGCTCGCCGATCTCCGTCTGGTCGCCGAACTCCATCATCTCCATGTCCTTCTCCAGGCAGCACACCCTGATCACCTCCTTGTATCGCTCCCCATGCATCGGCTGCCCGAACAGTATGTTCTCCTCGATGGTGCCGTTCTGGATCCACGCCGTCTGCGCCACGTACGCCGTCGTGCCGCACACCTTGACCTGCAATGCAGAGAGATTCAGCGTCTGTCAAAGCATTGTTGCGTTGCAGCACACATGACAAACAGATTGTTTCTACTCTCCTAAAAGAAAATGACAAGCAGCAGTGAAAGTATGTAAATGCAAGTCTTTTGGATTCATCGCTGAAAAATGTCGAAAAAGGTCGGGATGTAACAGATTTTATTTAACTTGCACACATCAAACAATCACTAAAAAGCAGCAAGGGCATCTATCTGAATGACACACGATTTCAGAACTTGTGCATCTTGTCAGACCAACAGAATCACAAGTCATCGTCAGAGAAATGCAACATACAGATGATCATGCAACATCCGAATTCTTTTGCTTCTTTCACGCTGCAGTTTGTATATTTGAGTATGAAGACGAGAGACAAAATCAATCTATCTTTTTCTTTTGGCGGGGGTACAACAAAATCTGTCAGATCCGAGATTTCAGATTGCCTTTGTGGATACAAAACAAGGGTGTCCCGGTGTGCTTGTCCGTAGCCATACCAACTGACCTCACAAGAGTGTGAATAGACCGCACCTTTGTTCCGTTGCTGGTGTTTCGATCGATCATGGCAAATCCAATACCACCTCCCACATCGACGATACATACATTATTTATGATTTCTTGCTTGTGGGGGAAATGATGATATCTCTAGCTGTATTCTCGTATGTCGTTTTCGTCGCACTAATAAGTTAGCTGGTGGCCAGTACTACAAAAATGGCACATTCATTATAAAAAAAAAGACACCTTTATCATCATCAAGACGGAAAAATCATGATGAGTTCCAATCAGAGCAGAGTGATGAGTAATAAACACATGAGCCATCATACGAGTGACCGGCCGTCTTGATAGCTGAATGGACCTGTCATGGTGCCGAGATCCAATCAGTTCCGCCCGACAGACACCATGATGCGTCTCTTTAACTAGACAACAGAAGATGAAACAAGATTTCATGTGGTAGTGGACTGTCAGGCACTAGCCATTTCGTCACACCATCGAGTTGTCGACTACTGCGTGACTGCTTCTGGAAAGTTGATGCCGACGATGACAAGCTCATACAGCAGCAGTGGTCTCAATCATGCAACCGAAGGCAGACTCTCTCTTCTCCCACGTGGTCTATTAAGCATCGCACGCTGCAATCGTACGTACACGCACGTGCCCTCGCTGCAGCGGCGAGTGAGAGAGAAACCTTCCATCGAGACCGACCCAGGGGACGACAGACTTAAACGAGAGCAAGAGCGGCCATGATCGATAGGTACGTACGGCATTTCAAAATTTTGTATTATTCATACATATGCATATGCAGTAGTACCATGTGTGGTGTCCCGACAGGACCAGTGCAGATGCAACCACTCATGCATCATATTAACTGCCAGAGATCGACGGATATTACGACGTACCTTGCCGGAGACCTTGCGCATCTCGCCGAGGATGCAGCCGAGCAGCGACGACTTGCCGGACCCGACCATGCCGACCACGGCCGCCAGCTTGCCGCTGCGGATCTCCAGGTCGATCCCGCGCAGCACCTCCTTCCCGGCCTCCGTCTCCTCGTCGTCCCACGTGAACACCCCGTCCCTCGCATGCACTGCCACCCCGCCGTCGCGTGACGCCGCCGCCGGCTCCCTCTCCACCGCGCCCTCGTCCAGCTCCGGGCTCGTCATGTACCTACCACACCACATGCACGATCAATCAATTCATTAGACCCATGAAGAAGCAGACGTGCGCCGGCGCGATCATATATGGAACGTGACGTACGAGTCGAGGCGCTGGAGCGAGATCATGGCCTGCGAGGCCTGGATCATGGCCTGGGGGAAGTTGCGCATGGGCTCCTGGAGGATCTTGAAGAGCGAGGTGGCGGTGAAGACGAGGCCGGCGTCGAGGGGCACGCCGACGGCGACGCAGGTGCCGAAGACGAGCGCCGACACCACGGTGGGCGCGCTCCAGAGCACCACGATGTTGCCGGAGATGGAGTACATGAAGCGGGTGAGCCACCCGAACTCGAGCCGCCGGAAGCGGCCGATGCGCGCGTTGAAGTGCTCCTCCCACGCCTGGAACTTGATCACGCGCATGTAGCTCAGCATCTCGTTCGTCGCCTTCATCCGCTTGTCCCTCTCGCCGGAGAGGGAGAACTGGTACCGGTTGTTCCGGCGGGTGCCCAGCAGCACGAACGCCATCACGCCGAACACGCCCACCAGCGCCGACGTCACCGGCGGGCCCAGGTAGATGTACAACAGGCCAAGCGCCACGCCCACCTGCAATGCAATTCACAGTGCGTCCGTCAGAATCCATTTTTGTAGTAATAATGTGTAAAGTTGCAAAATATTAAATATATTTAAAAGGTCGAAAAAATTGAGAAACAATTGCAAGAAAAATGATTGAGTGCTATACTCACATGTAAAATTTCGCGAAGAAATAACTTTCATGGTGATCGTTGAAAAAAAAACAGATATTTATAAAGGTTAGCTATTCAAGGTTTTTGAATTTGCTATATTTTTTTGCCCAGAATTAACCGGATGTCATTTCTTCGTGAAACTTCAAACTTGACTAAAACACTAGGTCACCTTCAGTACGAAAAGTTTTAGATTTTATTTTAGTTTTTGCTGCTTTTCTATTTCATTACGAAATGATTGTTTGTCTTGTGAATTCATCTATTTTCTTACTTATATTATGTTGAGTACAAAATGTAACAAAATATCCAAGTATATATAATACGCCTACTTCTGCTTGTGAAGTCAGTATCCTCGAAACGAGACTTGCGCTGAATAATACGCTACTCGCTCACGTGCACAATATACAAATCGGGGCCGTGATCCGCAAGATTATTCTACGAGCGGACCCTACCCAGAGGATCAGTCGAAGAAGACAAAAGTGGGGACAGATCCTACTAGACTCAATGCATCTCAACCACTACCGGACCACGACGAACACCAACTCTAGCTCACACAGAGAAATCAGTACTGTACGTATTAAGTAATGTATGCATGACCGCCAAGATCGCTCCGGCGATTGGTCGCATGTTCGTACTCCATCCATAAAGAAATATAAAAACATTTAGAAAACTAAAATAGAGTACTAAGCAATGGAGCATTTTTATTGGCGGGAAAGCAATTTACTCCCTCCTTTCACTTTTGTAAGTCGTTTCAGACAGCTGAAAATGAGCTACTTTGCACCCTGTCTGAAATGTCTTCAGGCCTTATAAAAATGAACAGAGAAAGTAGCATTTTAACGAAATGCTCCAGTGTCATACCCACATAAAGTAATACAAAGAAATGACTTGCGTGGTCTATTTTGTGGGAAAAACAAATTTGTTCTATATGAAGGTTACTACTCAAGGTTTTTGAAGTTGCTCACCCAAAATATTTATTAACCTGAAGTCATTTCTTCGTGAAACTTTGTATGTGTGTAGAGCAGTCGATCACGCTCGCTGCCATTTTTATACAGTAGATTTTATTATTTACTTGTTTGCTAATTGTTTATTGAAATGTTTTAGCGGGTGCGTCTTGACCCAGTTTCCAAACATGTGCACCCTTTAAGGGAGTACCTATATTGATTTTCTTGCGAAGTCAACGTATATATATTAACGGAGATTTTCTCGGTCCATGAGAAGTGAACGTATCCTTGCGCTAATAATACAGTACGCCTACTCGTGTCCTGCCTGCACCAATGCGTCGGCTCACGTGCACAATAGACAATTCGGGCCCGTGGTCCGCAAGCTTCTTCTAGAAGCGGAACCTATAGCTAGAGGATCACTCCAAAGAAAAACAAATGACAGATCGTACTAGAATCGATGCATCTCAACCACTACTGGGCACACATCAATTGAAGTTCACACAGAGAAATCAGAGAAACCAGTACTGTATAGGTATATCTTAACTAATGTATGCCCGACAGCGTCGAGATGGCCCCGGGGGACTGGTCGCATGTCGTAGGCCAATTAAACCTGCAGGCCCGATCCAACCGATTTCTGACCAGAGCGGCAGCAAGCCAAGTACGTACAGCATACGAGTAGGTACATCCGGCTCAAAACAGAACAAAAATGGTATGGCTATAGCCTGTACGCATACGCATGGCATGGCGCAGCGCTGACCGACACGGGTCTTGGCATACGTAGGAAGCCACGATTGAAAGAGAAGCTAAACCAACTCTACTGGATTTGTTTTTACCAATCAGTCTAATTCAGGCAATTAATTACTGGGCTTTCCGCAAAAGAACAGTAGTAATGGGGGAAAGAAACGCTCAACCACGGATCCCATGAGCGATTTGGACATGCTACTAAGATAGTGTATAATTGCGGTGCGATGGTCGCTCTCTTGAAGGAAACGGAAGAAAGACTTTCATTTACGAAATCATTCGTCGCGATTGACGTCGACGAGTACCTCCATGCGTATCACGGAGGAGTTTTTTATGTGGACTCTTGCTCCTTACGGTAACGGTACTACTCCGGCCATGAATACTTGATGGCTGCTGCCACCGTGACCGGGTCGACTCGTACCAGAGGTCCTGCGCCCGCCGCTCGATCACTCATCATCGCCGGCAACAAAACGCAATTAATGCGTGGATCCATCCAACGAACGAACAAACGAACTGTAAGGCTCGTCTTGACCGGACCGGAGGAGATAGGGCCTGTGTGAACCGTATGCCGTGCGCGGCAGGGCAGGCCAGGCCATGGAAGCCAGAGGCCAGAGCTACGTTCACTCACGCGACCAAAAGAAAAGAAAAGCTATGTGAACCGCGAGGCCGTGCCATGCCTTGGCAGGTAGGCGTGGCACAGCCATGAACGAGTGACCGTGCCACGCCTGCTGGAGGACAAAAAAAAGAAGGAAAATTCACCCTTCTCTATCTCGCAAGCAACGAAAATTGCCATCAGCGAATCTACTGTAGCCGACCCGGGCCACGTCAGTCGATCCTTGTTCTCTTGCGTTGACGTCAGTGAATACCTCATCGGCCGCCCGATTCTTCTTTCCAACCCAACGTATGATTGGAGCAGAAACAAGCTCCGGGAAATTGCCAATGATCCACACCAACAATCATGCATGCATGCATGCATGCATAGGAAAGAAAGCAGCTGATCAATGGAGTCAATGGAGGTACGTACCTGGAGCGGCATGAGCCAGAGGTAGTGGATCTGGAGCATCATGTCGGAGAGCTGCTGCGCGTCGACGGCCATGTAGTTGACGATCATGCCGAGGCCGTGCTTCTGCCTGGCGGAGCACGACAGGCGGAGGCCCTTGCGGTAGAGCGCGGTGATGAGCGCGCCCCGGATCTGCATCCCCAGCTTCTGGCAGTGGAAGTTGTACTGGTGGCTGCACAGCGCCTCCATCGCCTTCGCCGCCAGCAGCGCCAGCACCAGCCGCGCCCCCTCCCACAGCGGCCGCCGCTCCGCCGCCGACGTGAAGCTCACGAAGCTCTGGATCAGCGTCGGCCCCACGTACATCACCGTCAGCCGCAGCAGCGCCAGCCCCGCGTTCAGCAGGAACAGCGGCCAGAAGCACCGGAGCAGCGCGTGCCGCACTGGGTTGTTGTCCTTGCGCGCCCAGGAGGACGGCCAGTGCGAGAGGAAGAGCGCGTGCATGCGCTCCGGCCGGTGCGCTGGCGCCAGGGTCGGCACGTCTGACAGGTCTAGCGGTGAGCGGTACCCGCGCTGGATCAGCGGGTTCATCCACGCCCACGACATGCGCGACGGCCATGACGCGCTCGCGTACGGCGTCGTGTTCTTCTCCTTGCTGGCTGCTTCTTCCTCTTCTTCGGACCGATCGTCATCGGCTTGTTCTTTTTCGGAGATTCCCGTGGCGCCCAGGACGGCGACGACGGGGAGGGGGAGGGACAGGACGAGCGCCGCGATCGCGAGCGCGTCGTCGGGCAGGGCGCCGGCGCCGGACGCTAGGCGCGCGACGGCCGCGCCGGCGAGCAGCGCGGTGAGCGCGGACGCGGCGAGCCAGAAGAGGCGGAGCGTGAGCGGGTGCGCCGCCGCGCGGAACCGCTTCTCGTGCCCCACCAGGGCTGCGGCGGCGAGGTGCGCCGCGCACTGCAGCGCCAGGAACACCGCCTCCTGGACCTCGCCCTCGCCGCCCCGCATCACAACTGACAGAACGAACAGCACGGCGTAGAACCCCGCGAGGACCGCGGAGGCGGCCAGCGCGAGGACGAACCCGGCGCCGACCCGCACCGCCCGGGTCCACCCCCGGTCGAGCAGCGGCTTGTCGGCGCCGTTGCCGTTGACGGCCCCATCCCGCCGGCGGGAAAGGACCTTACCTACCGCGAGGCAGAGCACGGCGACCAGGAACGCCGCGTCGGCCGCCGAGAGCATGAGCCGCTGCGAGCACGTGGAGAGGAAGAGGAAGGCGGCCCAGTCGAGGACGCCCGTGGCGGCCGCGGAGGGGAGTCCGCAGGTCCTCGTGGTGAGCCACCACGGGGCCGTCGAGGCGAGCTCCATGGGCGGATCAGCGGCGGCGCATGCAGAAGCAGAAGCAGAGACGGGCAGGAGCAGGGGAGCTCCGCGGCGCGCTGGGGTTTGCCGTCTGGTCCTCTCGGGGGGAGAGGGGAGGGACGAGGCGTCTTTGGTTTTGACGGGCCGCAGCTTATTTTTGGACAGTATTAACGAGCCACGCTCGTCACCTACTACGTGGTGATCCTTCTCCAGCTGCTACGGGCGCAGAGTGCCAGCGAGCGAGAGTAGTTTATTGGTGGAGCGGAGTGCCGTCTGGTGTCCGGAGTGGTACGAGTATCTTGGTCACTGGTCACCTAGGACTAGGAAGGAAGCGACTCCATCGCTGTGGGTAGGTTCCCCCGGCCACTAGCTGGCGTCGTGGCATGGCTGCGAGCCACACTTGGCGCCTGCTGCTGCTGCTGTGGCTGGCCGCCTGGCCGTCCGATTGATTTGATGAGAAAAATAAGTACTCCTACTAGTAACTGGGCTGGTGAGTGGTGATTGTCTGATTGACAGGGGAGGAGACTTGTTTTCTTTGGCTTCCACGAGGAGGGGAGGAGGATGGACGAGCTGGGTACGGCCGCCGGTGGGTATACTAAAATTTGGTTATCTTGCCAGGATCACTGCCAATGTTTTTGTCAGAAGCATCAAATGTGTAAATATACAGGGAAATACAGTTGGGCACATGCTTGGGTCGTAAATTCATTGTCCTGACAATGCACGAAATTATAACTACTATATCATCAGCCTATCTAAAGTAATTACTCCTCGTGCTAGCCTGCCACACACACCATTCGTTCCACGTGAATCAAGCGAATCTCTCCAGAAATATTCTTTCGTATCAACCACGTCCATACATTATTCAATCCGTTCACTTTGGATTATCGACTACATGCATACTGTAATAATTGAATGAACCCACTTAGACGTGTCTATATACATTTGATTCATAAAAAATTAAGACATCTTATATTTATGAACGGAAGGAGTACATAAGTACGAGTAAAATAAATAAGTATGCACGACACAGACTTTCACCTCCTCTTTATAAATAAAGGCAAAAACGGCCCCGAAGCATACAAGGCAATAAGAAAACCCTCAAACAAGCACGTATATTCGAACAACAATACTTGACATGCTCAAAAGAGAAAAGAAAAAGTGATACACGATTCGTCAGAGACGAGGGGTCAACCGATAGGACGCGAAGGGAGCTGACGGTCGACCACCTGTCACTGCTACAAATATGCTAAACACTATACTTCATCGGAAAGTTGCTGCAAGAAGACCTCTCGAACTATATTGTCACTGCGCAATTAGCTAATTGCCCATGCATTGTAACGGGTGCATACTCTAGTCGTTCAACACTAATCTTGTCCGACATATACCTTACGTCAATTTTGGTAACAATTAATTTGATGGTGAGGTGGCACACAAATTAGCGTAAAAGTTTAGTGATAAATCTTCTATTTTCTGGGAATCGTTTATCCCTGACTTTATTTCTCACTCCATTGTACTCCCTCCATCCCAAAATTCTTAGTCTTAGATTTGTCTAGATACGGATGTATCTAATACTAAAACGTGACTTGATACATCCGTATTTAGACAAATCTAAGACAAGAATTTTGGGACGGAAGGAGTAAATGACTTGGCTATTATTTGAGGAATAAAGTCTTATTGATTCAAAAAAAAACAATTAATTTGATGGGAGTATGGGTAGGGGAAGGCAAAATAGTTTTGATTCGCTTGGGATTTTGATAAGATTGATTTCATTGAATTAATGCACGAGAAGATGTTGAAGAATATTGATTTGGTTTTGATTATTGCATGTTAATATGTTT
>NC_041389.1:663831049-663832698 GCF_002162155.2 Triticum dicoccoides | reverse complement strand
CCAAGTAGAAAGTGGGGGCGACGCTACCAACTCCCCTTTAATTTCTCATATGTCCACCGTCGGAATAAACTGAATAGAAATTAACACTCTACAACATTATGTCCTCACGTGAATCTTTTAGGACCTGACAAAAATCTTTTAATCACTATCATTTCGTAGGTAACTCTGTTAATACTTACTTTTAAAACCTTTTGTGTTTAAGCTTCATGCCGAGGTGCACTGATCAGAAGCTCACCCAACTTAACCATCTGAGGTAGGAGATGCCGCCATGCAAGGTACTCACCTTCAGGCCTAACCAGCAGGCATGCAGAAAAACTGTGCAGTTGTGTGCTTCACCCTATTGTCGCCAAATTCACTGTTTTGACCCTTTTCTCGTCTTTTAGCCGCATCTGACCCCTTTCTGGTAAAATTTTCGGATCTGACCCTTTTCCTACCGCCACAGGCACTAGCGGTAGGGATCGGGTCAACATCGATGGCGCCGTCTGCCGTGCTGACGTGGATAAGTGGCTACTGCCATGGTCGGTGGCAGTAGGGTTAGGCATCCTACCGCCTGAGACAGTGGCGGTAGGGTGCTGAATGCACAAAACCAATGGCTGGGGGGTTTGGTGGGCCCCACAAGCCACCCATTCGCCCCAAGTCCTTTCTTCACCGAACTCAACCCCTCTCCCCCCTCTCTCCCCCATCCTAGGGCTCCATCAAATTCATCTCCATTGCTTGAGTTTTCTCCGGTGGATTGAGGCCATTTTCATCACTCAAGGTACCTCACCCACTCTCTTCATTTTGGTTGGTTGGAATCAACTTATTTGATGGCATTGATTCCTTTTATGCAAACCCTAGTTGTGCTCCTTCTTGTGTGAAATCAATGGATTTGATGGATGATAGATCTAGAACTAGGGTTGTATATGTGTGATTGAGCATGTGTAGTGTGCTAACTTTGTTGTTTGTAGCTAGATCTATGGTTATTGTTTTGGTTATTTCTAGGGTTAGGGTTAGTGATAAGCAAAGTCATTATTTAGTTGTTAGGGTTAAACCATCATATTTTGTTCTTTAGTTGTTATTTGTTTTGTTGCTTAAATGTATTGCATAGAACTTTTATCGATCCATGAGATGCACAATGGATATTGACCTATATTATGTTACTGCCTATCGTTGACATTTTCTAAAATTTATTTAGATGGGTAGTCTCATGAATCTTCATTATTTGGATAAGGAGACTGAGGAAGTCCAGGATTAGGGGGTCCTCGGACAGCCGGACTGTTGGACTATGAATATACAAGATTGAAGACTCCGTCCCGTGTCCGGGTGGGACTCTCCTTTGCGTTGAAGGCAAGCTTGGCAATTCGGATATGTAGATCTCCTTCTCTGTAACCGACTCTGTGTAACCCTAGCCCCCTCCGGTGTCTATATAAACCATAGGGTTTAGTCCGTAGGGCAAGAACAATCAGAATCATAGGCTAGCTTCTAGGGTTTAGCCTCTACGATCTCGTGGTAGATCAACTCTTGTAATACTCATATCATCAAGACCAATCAAGCGGGAAGGGCAGCCCCTGCGCCAAACCCAGCGGCGTGAAGGGAAGATCTAGGTCCGATCCGGAGATGGGCGACTCGGGCGACTCCGCTGGCGCCTCCGCGGGCTCCGCCGCCGTCCC
>NC_041389.1:663743126-663829709 GCF_002162155.2 Triticum dicoccoides | reverse complement strand
TCCCCGCCCGCTCCCCTCGCCTCGCCCCTCCCGGCTCCCACCGTGTCGCGGTCGGCCATGCCGCGGGACTGGCAGGACCCGGCTCCCCGGGCAAACGGGAAGGCGGGTGAACCCTCCCGCGACTCGACCCGCCCCTCCCCCGACTCCCTCCGGCGGGAGAAGGAGCTCCGGCGCGAGCTCCGGGAGCTTCGGGACAGCCGCCGCTCCCCCTCCCGCCGTGATGACCGGGCGCGGTCCCAGTCGCCGCTGGCATCGTTGGGGGACTGGCGCGCCCGCGGCGCTCCCCTTCGCCGTCCCGTCGTAGGGATCGTTCCCCATCCCCCGCCCGTCCGGCCCATGCCGGCTCTCCTCGCCCGCGGGACGGTATCCTCCCTACCCCGGACACCCGTCGTTACGTCCCCCCGCACGCGGCTTCCACGGGGGCTGCGGCCCCGACTCCGGCCTTTGGTGGTGGCCCCTCCCGTGGCCTCCTGGGCCCGCCAAGAAGAAGAAGCGCCGGGGTGTCCGCCTCACTCCGGCCGTGCCACCCCCCGTGGGTCCGGGGGCCTCCACCGCTCCGGGCCCCGTCTCCGGTCTCCCTCGCCCCCCATGCTTCAATTGTGGGGTGAGGGGCACTCTCAGGTTGCGTGCGTCAACCCCCAGTGCTGCTACCTCTGCAAGGATCCTGGCCACCCCGCCATTCTATGCCCGGGTAGACCGGTGGTCTCAGAGCTCATGATGTATGGGCACGGGATCGAGGGGTTGAGCTTCTTCCACCTCGAGGTCCCGGACGCCCCTCCTCCGTCGCCATCCCTTCAGGCGATTGTTAGGGTTGTTGACGGGGTGGCGTCCCCTGAGATGATCGAGGCTGAGCTCAACCACCTCTACCGCCACCAGTGGGACTGGGTGGTCACCCCCACCGCCGGTCACATCTTCTCCGTCGTCTTCCCCGACTCCGTCAGCTACGGCTACGCGACGCGTAATGGCCGGATCACTCTCGCGCTCAACCAGCTGGTTGTCGAGATCTCTGAGCCAGTACTCGACGCTCAGGCCGTGGCTGTCCTCGACACCGCCTGGATCCTCATCTCCGGTCTCCCCGATATTGCGCGGTCCGAGCTCGTCATCCGCCAGATGTCTCGCCTCTTGGGCAAGGTGGTGGTGGTCAACGAGCTCTCATTGCGCAAGGAGGAGGTGCGGGTCAAGGTCAAGTGCCTCGACTCCTCCAAGCTGCGCACTTTGGTCCGGGTCTTCTTCAACGACCAGGGCTTCGACCTCAGGATCGCCCCCGAGCCTCCCAACCACGTTGGGCGTCCCCGCTCCCTCGACGTCGGTCCCCCTGGCGACAACCCGGGGGCCGGCGGAGACTACCACGGCCGCCACCGCTCTCGCTCTCACCGCTCAGATGAGGAGGGGGCGTCCCAGAACTCCCGCTCCCCCCCCGCCCCCTCCGGCTACGGGGGGCAAGGGCCGCCAGGCCGCCTCTCGTCCCCCCGGTGGATGACCCGCCGATCCCTGACGTGTCGCCATCCGAGGGGAGCGACATCTCCAGTGTGGGCCTGGTGGTCTGCCCGGCCTCCTCCCCGCGCTCCCCCGCCTCATCCCCGCCTCCTGTGATGGCCCCAGTCGGCCTGATCGGAGGCCTGCTCTTTTGGGTAACGTAGTAATTTCAAAAAATTTCCTACGCACATGCAAGATCATGGTGATGATATAGCAACGAGAGGGGAGAGTGTTCGTCCACGTACCCTCGTAGACCGTAAGCGGAAGCGTTAGCACAACGCGGTTGATGTAGTCGTACGTCTTCACGATCCGACCGATCCAAGCACCGAACGTACGGGGCCTCCGAGTTCAGCACACGTTCAGCTCGATGACGATCTCCGGCCCTCCGATCCAGCAAAGGTTCCGGAGATGAGTTCCGTCAGCACGACGGCGTGGTGACGATGATGATGTTCTACCGGCGCAGGGCTTCGCCTGAACTCCACGACGATATGGCCGAGGTGGAATATGGTGGAAGGGGGCACCGCACACGGTTAAGGAACGATCCGTAGATCAACTTGTGTGTCTATGGGGTGCCCCCCGCCCCCGTATATAAAGGAGCCAGGGGGGAGGAGGCCGCCGGCCTAAGGGGGCGCGCCAAGGGGGGATTCCTACTCCCACCGGGAGTAGGACTCCCCTTTTCCAAGTTGGAGTAGGAGAGAAGGGGGAAAGAGGAGGAAAAGGGGAAGGAAAGGGGGGGCGCCGCCCCCCTTCCCTTGTCCTATTCGGACTAGGAGGGGGAGGGGCGTGCGGCCCCCTCCTGGCTCCTTCCTCTTCTCCCTCTTGGCCCATGTAGGCCCATTAACCCCCCGGGGGGTTCCGGTACTCCGGTAAAATGCCGTTTTCACCCGGAACCATTCCGATGTCCAAACATAGGCTTCCAATATATCAATCTTTATGTCTCGACCATTCCGAGACTCCTCGTCATGTCCGTGATCACATCCGGGACTCCGAACAAACTTCGGTACATCAAAACTTATAAACTCATAATAAAACTGTCATCGAAACGTTAAGCGTGCGGACCCTACGGGTTCGAGAACTATGTAGACATGACCTAAAACCATTCTCGGTCAATAACCAATAGCGGGACCTGGATGCCCATATTGGTTCCTACATATTCTACGAAGATCTTTATCGGTCAAACCGCATAACAACATACGTTGCTCCCTTTGTCATCGGTATGTTACTTGCCCGAGATTTGATCGTCGGTATCCAATACCTAGTTCAATCTCGTTACCGGCAAGTCTCTTTACTCGTTCTGTAATATGTCATCTCATAACTAACTCATTAGTTATAATGCTTGCAAGGCTTAAGTGATGAATATTATCGAGAGGGCCCAGAGATACCTCTCCGACAATCGGAGTGACAAAACCTAATCTAGAAACATGCCAACTCAACATGTACCTTCGGAGACACCTGTAGTACTCCTTTATAATCACCCAGTTACGTTGTGACGTTTGGTAGTACCTAAAGTGTTCCTCCGGTAAACGGGAGTTGCATAATTCTCATAGTTACAGGAACATGTATAAGTCATGAAGAAAGCAATAGCAGAATACTAAACGATCAAGTGCTAAGCTAACGGGATGGGTCATGTCAATCATATCATTCTCCTAATGATGTGATCCCATTAATCAAATGACAACACATGTCTATGGTTAGGAAACATAACCATCTTTGATTAATGAGCTAGTCAAGTAGAGGCATACTAGTGACTATATGTTTGTCTATGTATTCACACATGTATCATGTTTCCGGTTAATACAATTCTAGCATGAATAATAAACATTTATCATGATATGAGGAAATAAATAATAACTTTATTATTGCCTCTAGGGCATATTTCCTTCAGTCTCCCACTTGCACTAGAGTCAATAATCTAGATTACATAGTAATGATTCTAACACCCATGGATTCTTGGTGCTGATCATGTTTTGCTCGTGAGAGAGGCTTAGTCAACGGGTCTGCAACATTCAGATCCGTATGTATCTTGCAAATCTCTATGTCTCCCACTTGGACTTGGTCCCGAATGGAATTGAAGCGTCACTTGATGTGCTTGGTCCTCTTGTGAAATCTGGATTCCTTTGCCAAGGCAATTGCACCAGTATTGTCACAGAAGATCTTCATTGGTCCCGATGCACTAGGTATGACACCTAGATCGGAAATGAACTCCTTCATCGAGACTCCTTCATTTGCTGCTTCAGAAGCAGCTATATACTCCGCTTCACATGTAGATCCCGCCACGACGCTTTGTTTAGAACTGCACCAACTTACAGCTCCACCGTTTAATATAAACACGTATCCGGTTTGCGATTTAGAATCGTCTGGATCAGTGTCAAAGCTTGCATCGACGTAACCTCTTACGACTAGCTCTTTGTCACCTCCATATACGAGAAACATATCCTTAGTCCTTTTCAGGTATTTCAGGATGTTCCTGACCGCTGTCCAGTGATCCACTCCTGGATTACTTTGGTACTGAGGGAGTCCTGGACTAGGGGGTGTCCGGACGGCCGGACTATCATTATCCGCCGGACTCCAAGACTACGAAGATAGAAGATTGAAGACTCCGTCTCGTGTCCGGAAGGTACTTTCCTTGGTGTGGAAGGCAAGCTTGGCGATACGGATATGTAGATCTCCTACCATTGTAACCGACTTTGTGTAACCCTAGCCTCTCCGGTGTCTATATAAACCGGAGGGCCTTAGTCCGTAGGACGAACATACATTACAACAATCATACCATAGGCTAGCTTCTAGGGTTTAGCCTCCTTGATCTCTTGGTAGATCCGCTCTTGTACTACCCACATCATCAATATTAATCAAGCAGGACGTAGGGTTTTACCTCCATCGAGAGGGCCCGAACCTGGGTAAAAACACTGTGTCCCTTGTCTCCTGTTACCATCCACCTAGACGCACAATTCGGGACCCCCTACCCGAGATCCGCCGGTTTTGGCACCGACATTGGTGCTTTCATTGAGAGTTCCTCTGTGTCGTCGCCGATAGGCTTGATGGCATCTTCAACCAACAACGCTGTCCTGGGTGAGACTTTTCTCCCCGGACAGATCTTTGTATTCGGCGGCTTTGCACTGCGGGCCAATTCTCTTGGCCATCTGGAGCAGATCGAAAGCTACGCCCCTGGCCGTCAGGTCAGATTCGGAAGCTTAAACTTCACGGCCGATGTCCGCGGAGACTTGATCTTCGACGGACTCGAGCCACAGCCAAGTGCGCCGCACTGTGACGATGGGCACGATCTAGCTCTGCCGCCGGACAGTGCCTTGGTGGCCGCACTCAGATCCGCTTCGGCCATTAGCCCGGAGCCGATCGCCCATATCGGGGGCCGGTGGTTAGACGCCGCCCTGGGGGCTTCAACATCCACGGCGATGGAGCCGAACACTGATCTTGTCCCCTGCGAAACCCGTGATTCCGAGGCGCCGGACTCCTCGCCGGACTCCGAACCTCCCGCGCCCCTACCAACTGATACGGATTGGGCGCCGGTCATGGAATTCGCCGCCGCGGACATTTTCCAACACTCGCCTTTTGGCGATGTCCTGAATTCACTAAAGCGTCTCTCGCTGTCAGGAGAATCCTGGCCGTACTATGGCCAGGACGGTTGGAGTACGGGCGACGAAGAAATTCAGAGCCCACCCGCCACCCACTTTGTAGCCACTGTCGAGGATTTAACCGACATGCTAGACTTCGACTCCGACGACATCGACGCTATGGACGACGATGTCGGATACGAACAAGAGCCAGCGCCTACAGGGCACTGGAAGGCCACCTCGTCGTATGACGTATACATGGTGGATACCCCGAAAGAAGGGGATGGAGAAAAAGCAGCGGAGGCAGATTCTCTAAAGAAGCAGCACAAACGCCGACGTCAGCGGCGCCGCTCAAAATCCCGCCACAGCAAGAATGAAGATTCCGGCACCGGAGACAATAACACTCCAGAGAGTGCCGAAGACAATCCCCTCCAGCAAGACTCAGCGCAGGAGGACGCAGAAGCAAGCCCTCACGACAGGGCAGCAGTCGAAGGGGTTGAGGATGATAACTATATGCCTCCCTCCGAAGACGAAGCAAGCCTCAACAATGATGAATTCGTCGTACCTGAGGATCCCGTCGAACAAGAGCGCTTCAAGCGCAGGCTCATAGCCACGGCAAATAGCCTAAAGAAAAAGCAGCAACAACTCCAAGCTGATCAAGATCTGCTGGCCGATCGATGGACCGAGGTCCTCGTGGCCGAAGAGTATAAACTCGAACGCCCCTCCAAAAGTTACCCAAGACGCAAGCTGCTCCCCCGCTTAGAGGAGGAAGCATACATACCTTCATCACCAGCGCACGACATGGCTGACCGACCACCCCATGGTCGTGACAGAGAGGCATCTAGGCCCCCAGCCAAATCCGTACCCCTGCATCGCTCCAAGAGTACGAAGCCACGAGGGAACGCGCCGGACTTGCAAGACATATTGGAGGACAAGGCAAGACAATCCAGATCCATCTATGGATCACGTGGGCGCCCCACCACCCACGACGAATACCGTCGCGCCAGACATAACAATCCTGGCCGGGCCGAACACAGCAGACAGCGCTCTCTCGAGCTGCGTCGTGACATTGCCCAATACAGGGGCGCCGCACACCCTCTATGCTTCACTGATGAAGTAATGGATCATCAGATCCCCGAAGGGTTTAAACCCGTAAACATCGAATCCTACGATGGCACAACAGACCCCGCAGTTTGGATCGAAGACTATCTTCTCCATATTCATATGGCTCGCGGTGATGACCTACATGCCATCAAGTATCTCCCACTCAAGCTTAAAGGACCAGCTCGGCATTGGCTTAACAGCTTGCCCGCAGAGTCAATTGGATGTTGGGAAGACCTGGAGGCCGCATTCCTTGATAACTTCCAAGGCACGTATGTGCGACCACCAGACGCCGATGACTTAAGCCACATCATCCAGCAGCCAGACGAATCGGCCAGACAATTCTGGACACGGTTCTTGACGAAGAAAAACCAAATTGTCGATTGTCCGGATGCAGAGGCCCTTGCAGCCTTCAAACATAACATCCAGGACGAATGGCTAGCCCGGCACGTGGGATAGGAAAAGCCGAAATCCATGGCAGCCCTCACATCGCTAATGACCTGCTTTTGTGCGGGAGAGGACAGCTGGCTAGCCCGCAGCAACAATCTCCGTAAAAACTCTGGCAGTCCGGATACTAAGGACAACAATGGCAGGTCACGTCGAATCAAAAACAAGCGCCGCATTAACGGCGAAGAAAAGGAAGATACGGCAGTCAATGCCGGATTTCGAGGCTCTAAACCCGGTTAGCGGAAGAAGCCATTCAAAAGAACCACTCCGGGTCCGTCCAATCTGGACCGAATACTCGACCGTCTCTGCCAGATACATGGCACCTCTGAAAAACCAGCTAACCACACCAACAGAGACTGTTGGGTGTTCAAGCAGGCCGGCAAGTTAATTGCCGAAAACAATGACAAGGGGCTAAATAGCGACGACGAGGAAGAGACCCGGCCGCCGAACAATAGAGGACAGAAGGGTTTCCCCCCGCAAGTGCGGACGGTGAATATGATATACGCGACCCATATACCCAAGAGGGAGAGGAAGCGTGCACTACGGGACGTCTATGCGATGGAGCCAGTCGCCCCAAAGTTCAACCCATGGTCCTCTTGCCCGATCACTTTGGATCGAAGAGACCATCCGACCAGCATACGCCATGGCGGATTCGCCGCATTGGTTTTAGACCCAATCGTCGATGGGTTCCACCTGACGAGAGTCCTGATGGACGGCGGTAGCAGCCTGAACCTGCTTTATCAGGATACAGTGCGCAAAATGGGCATAGACTCATCAAGGATCAAACCTACAAAGACAACCTTTAAAGGTGTCATCCCAGGAGTGGAAGCCAACTGTACAGGCTCAGTCACACTGGAAGTGGTCTTCGGATCACCGGATAACTTCCGAAGCGAAGAGTTAATCTTCGACATAGTCCCGTTTCGCAGCGGCTATCATGCTCTGCTCGGACGAACCGCGTTCGCAAAATTCAACGCGGTGCCGCATTACGCATACCTAAAGCTCAAGATGCCAGGCCCTCGTGGAGTCATCATGGTCAATGGAAATACGGAACGCTCCCTCCGAACGGAGGAACATACAGCGGCTCTCGCGGCAGAAGTACAGAGCAGCCTTCTCAGGCAATTCTCAAGTCCGGCAATTAAAAAGCCGGATACAGCAAAACGCGCCCGGAGCAATGCCAACCAAGACCACCTGGCGCGATCAGAGCACGCGTAGCAATGCGGCCCCAACCCTTGCCCGCGCATGATCGCAAGAATAACACACCGCGTACACCATTATGCTTTGGAGATACCATGGGCGCAGGGAAAGGGGCACAAGGAACCAAGAGTGCGGCTCGACCACACCAGGGGCTCACACTAACGCCCCCCTTGTTTTTTTATTTTCATCTTTTCTTCTTTCGCGTATACAGGACTCCATTAACCAGAAGCCCTGTCCGATGGCGAACTCGCCGAACTCATGATGCAACAGCCAGGGACTAAAGAAGGCCGCGACGAACACTCAGGTGGTCTCCATTACGAGCATTAAATTCGATTATATACACCAAGTCTGCAGCTTATCCCTGGAGGGGGACGTGTTTAATTAGTCCAAATCCCTTGTTTACCGCACTATTTGTATCAGTCCGCTCTTTCAGCAGACTTTCTTTCATAAATAATGCAGCATGTTCTTATTTGCAATTGCATTACCTTTTATGTATACTTTCATTACATGACTTCTTGCACCCGTACATTTTGGTACGGCCGAATACGCCAGGGGCTTATGTTCCCCAGATTATGGTGTGATTAAGTCTGAACACTTTCACAAGTGCGGCACCCCGAACTTATAGCATTATATGAATCGGCTCCGAATTATGTCTTGGGTCAATAGTTGGGTTTGCCCGGCTCCCATGTTTTGGTGCCTTACGTTCCGTTCCATCGGCTAAGGTAGCACTGGGAGAACCACTGCGATTGCGCCCCGGTTGAGCCGGGTTAACGCCTCAGTGGAGAAAGCTAAAACTGACTGGCATAATATGGCGAGAGACTGGTCGCTGTTCGAGAGGTTCTTTCGGGTCCTTAAAGACTCACGCCGCTTCGAGCGAAGTTCCGGATGATGTCCGATGAAGGCGTGGATAGCGCCCCGGATTCGGTCTTCCGAATACCAGGGGCTTCGCCGAAATTTAAAATTATAGAATTCTATGGCTAAGTGAGAGTGTTCAAGCATTATAAGTCCGGTTGCCTTGTTCGTCGTGTTGAGCGCCTCCCTAGATGGACCCAAAAATGGGAACAAGAGCGCTCAAGTTTATCACCGAACACCCCAGCACTCGTGGCTTGGGGGCTGAAGCCAACGACTTGCCATCTCTCAGATTTAACAAACGGCCGCACAGAAGGTAATATTTTAAATTAAACAAGTGTTGCTCATGGCGCATATAAACGAAGTTTTCAGCGCACATGATAAAAAACACAGCGAGTTCACTCAAAGTTACATTTCGGGGGCACTCATCTGCAATATCGCAGGCTCCCTTCAGGACAACTTTACAATATCGCTCCGGCGTGCGATGCTCCTTGCCCGGCGGTGGCGGATCCGTGAGAAGCTTCTCCGCATCCAGTTTGCCCCATTGCACCTTTATGCGGGCAAGGGCCCGACGAGCGCCTTCAATACAGGCGGAGCGCTTGATGACGTCCAGCCTGGGGCATGCATCCAACAGCTGCCGCACAAGGCCAAAGTAGCTGCCTGGCATGTCCTGTCCAGGCCACAGCCGGACTATGAGACCCTTCATGGCCTCCTCAGCTACCTTGTGGAGTGCGACCAGCTGCTTCAGCTGGTCGCTTGGAGGCACCGGATGGCCGGCCTCAGCGTACTGAGACCAGAAGACCATCTCCGTCGAGCTCCCCTCCTCGCCACGATAGAATGCGGCGGCATCAGAAGCACTACGCGGCAGATCTGCAAACGCCCCTAGAGAGCTCCAAATTCGGGTAAGTATCCGGTAATTTACATTAACATTCTTGCTCTGCATGAAAAACGCCTTACCCGCAGCTATCTTCTTTATATCCTCTACCTCCTGAAGGGCCTTCTGGGCCCCGGCCTTGGCGGACTTGGCACTTTCAAGAGCCGAGGCAAGCTCGAACTCTCGAGTCTTGGAGTCACGCTCCAAACTCTCATGCTTTTTCATGAGAGCCTGGAGCTCTTGCCGAACTTCCGCCACCAGCGCCACTTTCTTTTCTCGCTCAGTCCGCTCCGTGGCCGCATTGCGTTCGGCCGCGGACACGGCATCCTTCAGGGCTGCCACCTCCTTAGTGGCCCCTGCAATACACATATTATCCTTGTTAATTTTGTTTGCAACCAAAAACCCTTTTCTGTAAGGTACTTATTCAAAGAGGTGTTGCTCACCTTCTTTCTCCTCGAGCTGCTTCTTTGCATGGCCGAGCTCTTGCTCGGACCGCTCGAGATCCTTCTTAAGCACTTCGACCTCCGCCGTTAATGCGGCAGAGGCCAGTAGCGCAGCCTGCAAACCCATATTGACATATTTTTTAGCAACCCTGCGTATATCTTGTTGGATCCTTAGTCCGGCTTTTCCTTCCGAACACCAAACTAAGCATCAGGGGCTACTGTCTATGCGGTATTATATTACACTATTTTAACTTCTTACCTCAAAGCCTGTTAGAAGGCTGCTGCAGGCTTCGGTCAGCCCGCCTTTGGCGAGCTGAACCTTCTCAATCACCGCACTCATGACAGTGCGGTGTTCTTCCGCGATGGAAGCGCCTTTAAGCGCCTCCAACAGGTTATCTGGCGCCTCCGGATGGACGGAGGCCGCCGGCGTCGTGGTCCTGCCCTTCTTTCGAAGGGGCCGCTTGCCGGACTCTGGAGCCACTGCGGGCTCCGGTGCAGAGTCCGGCACGAAGTCCGGGAGGCTGCCTGATAGCACCTCCGGAGCCTCCTCCTGGTGGGTCCCTCTGTGGGACTCCACCTCGTCGTCCTCGTCGAGGCGTGGGGTAGAGGCAGTCGGGATGGAATTTACATCCGACGGCACCAACGACCCGCTCATCGAGTCGGGAAGATCGTCAACAGCCGGACTACAGGAAAAATGCGGCGTTAGAAGGACACTACATGGCATACAATATACGGCATATAAATGATCCAAATACTTACGATCCTGCCGGACGCCTGGCCCTTGGAGGCCACTCATCCTCGCCAACATTGATGTTGGCGAAACTGTCCGGGGGGATAGTTCTCCCCCTCTTGGACCCTTCGGCCCCCCCAGTTGGGGAAGCCTTCCTTTTCTTCTCTCCCTCCTCCGGGAGAGAATACTCCTCCTCCTCGTCTTCAGGGGAGGAGTCCTCGTCGTCGTCAGACGCCTGATTACGGGAACTCTTTCGAGTCCCCGTGGCCACCTTCTTGGCCTTCTTCTCCGGAACCACGTGCGGTGCCGGAACCAGCAGCCCTGCTAAGCGGGCATCCACTGGGTCTTCTGGCATGGGAGCCGGGCTGATGAGCAGCTTGGCTCTCTCCATCCATTCCTGTCAAAGGAAGAGGCGAATTAAAACCTCACTAGAGTCAATTTAATTATCACAAGTGTCCCGTAATGGGGTTGAATCACTTACCGCGTCAGTTGGACACTGCGCGCTGAATCCGCGATCTCTCGTCTCGGATGCGGGGGCTTCGGCGCCCTTGAACAGCACCCTCCAGGTGCCTTCGTATGTTGTATCGAAGAGCCCGTTCAGCGCCTGGTGCTGTTCCGGATCGAACTCCCACAAAGTAAAAGCCCGTTCCTGGCATGGGAGGATCCGCCGGAGGAGCATGACTTGGACCACGTCGACGAGCCGGAGCCTCTCGCTCACCATCTTCTTGATGCAAGCTCGGAGTCCCGTCACCTCCACCGGACTACCCCACTGCAAGCCCTTCTCTTTCCAGGAGGTGAGCTGCGTGGGGATTCCAGATCTAAACTCAGGGGCCGCCGCCCATGTGGGCTTGCGCGGCTCGGTGATGTAGAACCACCCCGATTGCCACCCCTTGACGGAATCCACCAAGGTCCCTTCTAGCCAAGGGACGTTGGGCAATTTGCCCAACATGGCGCCTCCGCATTCCGCTTGCGTGCCCTTCACAACCTTTGGCTTGACGTTGAAGGTCTTGAGCCACAGGCCGAAGTGGGGCTGGATGCAGAGGAAGGCCTCACACACGACGATAAACGCCGAAATGTTGAGGACGAAGTTCGGCGCCAGATCATGGAAATCCAGGCCGTAGTAATACATGAGCCCCCGGACAAATGGATGGAGCGGAAAGCCCAGTCCGCGGAGGAAGTGGGGGAGGAAAACGACCCTCTCATGAGGCCCGGGGGTAGGGATGAGCTGCCCCGCGTCGGGCAGCCGATGCGCGACGTCACTGGAAAGGTATCCGGCATCGCGCAGCTTGGTGATGTCCTCCTCCTTAGCGGTGGAGACCAACCATTTGCCTCCCGCTCCGGACATATTCGGAGAAGGTCGAGGCGAGATGCGCAGGCTTGAGCGTTGGAGCTTGAGTGCGCGGGGATGGATAAGCAGAGGAGGAAGAAGGCGTAGGTGAGAAGGTAAATCCTTATCTCATATATATAGGCGGACTAAACTAAGCGTCCCCCACCAGCCTGGTAAAACTCGCTTATCTCCCAAGCGCCACCATCAATGGCGCGGTTGGGTTACCCACGTCCGTATTGATGAGAATCCCAGAATAAGGGGAAACACGATCTTTGCTTTGACAAGACGTGCCAAGGAAACCGCTTCGCTGAACGTGCTGAGGTGGAATAAGTAAAAAACAATTCAAACAAGGGCTTGGTAGCGGTGTGATGTCACGCCGCATAATACGTCAGCAGATTGAATCGGTGTATATGTTTTATTCTCTCTACGGTGGAATGTGGAAATTATTTTTGCAGAGCCGGACACTATCCTGGTGTTCATTATCTTCTCTGGATTATTCAAGGGAGGAACCCGCCTTGCAATGCCGAACATTATGCACGCCAGACTTATCGTCATTGAAGACTGGTTCAGGGGCTACTGAGGGAGTCCTGGACTAGGGGGTGTCCGGACGGCCGGACTATCATTATCCGCCGGACTCCAAGACTACGAAGATAGAAGATTGAAGACTCCGGCTCGTGTCCGGAAGGTACTTTCCTTGGCGTGGAAGGCAAGCTTGGCTATACGGATATGTAGATCTCCTACCATTGTAACCGACTCTGTGTAACCCTAGCCTCTCCGGTGTCTATATAAACCGGAGGGCCTTAGTCCGTAGGACGAACATACATTACAACAATCATACCATAGGCTAGCTTCTAGGGTTTAGCCTCCTTGATCTCGTGGTAGATCCGCTCTTGTACTACCCACATCATCAATATTAATCAAGCAGGATGTAGGGTTTTACCTCCATCGAGAGGGCCCGAACCTGGGTAAAAACACTGTGTCCCTTGTCTCCTGTTACCATCCGCCTAGACGCACAGTTCGGGACCCCCTACCCGAGATCCGCCGGTTTTGACACCGACAGGTACCTTCCTGCTAAGCTTATTGCTAAGCATACATCAGGTCTGGTACACAGCATTGCATACATGATAGAGCCTATGGCTGAAGCATAGGGAACATCTTTCATTTTCTCTCTATCTTCTGCTGTGGTCGGGCATTGAGTTTGACTCAACTTCACACCTTGTAGCACAGGCAAGAATCCTTTCTTTGCCTGATCCATTTTGAACTTTTTCAAAATTTTGTCAAGGTATGTGCTTTGTGAAAGTCCTATTAAGCGTCTTGATCTATCTCTATAGATCTTGATGCCCAATATGTAAGCAGCTTCACCGAGGTCTTTCATCGAAAAACTTTTATTCAAGTATCCCTTTATGCTATCCAGAAATTCTATATCATTTCCAATTAATAATATGTCATCAACATATAAAACTAGAAATGCTACAGAGCTCCCACTCACTTTCTTGTAAATACAGGCTTCTCCAAAAGTCTGTATAAAACCATATGCTTTGATCACACTATCAAAGCGTTTATTCCAACTCCGAGATGCTTGCACCAGTCCATAAATGGAACGCTGGAGCTTGCATACTTTGTTAGCACCTTTTGGATTAACAAAACCTTCTGGTTGCATCATATACAACTCTTCTTCTAGAAATCCATTCAAGAATGCAGTCTTGACATCCATTTGCCAAATTTCATAATCATGAAATGCAGCAATAGCTAACATGATTCGGACAGACTTAAGCATCGCTATGGGTGAGAAAGTCTCATCGTAGTCAACCCCTTGAACTTGTCGAAAACATTTCCCAACAAGTCGAGCTTTATAGACAGTTACATTACCATCGGCGTCAGTCTTCTTCTTAAAGATCCATTTATTCTCAATGGCTTGCCGATCATCGGGCAAGTCAACCAAAGTCCATACTTTGTTTTCATACATGGATCCCATCTCAGATTTCATGGCCTCTAGCCATTTTGCGGAATCTGGCTCATCATCGCTTCCTCATAGTTCGTAGGTTCATCATGGTCAAGTAACATGACTTCCAGAATAGGATTGCTGTACCACTCTGGTGTGGATCTTACTCTGGTAGACCTACGAGGTTCAGCAGAAACTTGATCTGAAGTTTCATGATCAATATCATTAGCTTCCTCACTAATTGGTGTAGTTGTCACAGGAACCGGTTCTTGTGATGAACTACCTTCCAATAAGGGAGTAGATACAATTATCTCATCAAGTTCTACTTTCCTCCCACTCACTTCTTTTGAGAGAAACTCCTTCTCTAGAAAGGATCCGAATTTAGCAACGAAAATCTTGCCCTCAGATCTGTGATAGAAGGTGTACCCAATAGTCTCCTTTGGGTATCCTATGAAGACACATTTCTCCGATTTGGGTTCGAGCTTATCTGGTTGAAGTTTCTTCACATAAGCATCGCAGCCCCAAACTTTAAGAAACGACAACTTTGGTTTCTTGCCAAACCATAGTTCATAAGGCGTCATCTCAACGGATTTTGATGGTGCCCTATTTAACGTGAATGCAGCCGTCTCTAAAGCATAACCCCAAAACGATAGCGATAGATCGGTAAGAGACATCATAGATCGCACCATATCAAGTAAAACGTTCGGACACACCATTGCGTTGTGGTGTTCCAGGTGGCGTGAGTTGCGAGACTATCCCGCATTGTTTCAAGTGTAGACCAAACTCGTAACTCAAATATTCTCCTCCACGATCAGATCGTAGAAATTTTATTTTCTTGTTACGATGATTTTCTACTTCACTCTGAAATTCTTTGAACTTTTCAAATGTTTCAGACTTGTGTTTCATTAAGTAGATATACCCATATCTGCTCAAATCATCTGTGAAGGTGAGAAAATAACGATATCCGCCACGAGCCTCAACATTCATTGGACCACATACATCTGTATGTATGATTTCCAACAAATCTGTTGCTCTCTCCATAATATCGGAGAACGGTGTTTTAGTCATCTTGCCCATAAGGCACGGTTCGCAAGTACCAAGTGATTCATAATCAAGTGATTCCAAAAGCCCATCAGTATGGAGCTTCTTCACGCGCTTTACACCGATATGACCTAAACGACAGTGCCACAAATAAGTTGCACTATCATTATCAACTCTGCATTTTTTGGTTTCAACACTATGAATATGTGTATCACTACTATCGAGATTTAATAAAAATAGACCATTCTTCAAGGGTGCATGACCATAAAAGATATTACTCATATAAATAGAACAACCATTATTCTCCGATTTAAATGAATAACCGTCTCGCATCAAACAAGATCCAGATATAATGTTCATGCTCAACGCAGGCACCAAATAACAGTTATTTAGGTCTAAAACTAATCCCGATGGTAGATGTAGAGGTAGCGTGCCGACCGCGATCACATCGACTTTGGAACCATTTCCCACGCGCATCGTCATGTCGTCCTTAGCTAATCTTCGCTTAATCTGTAGTCCCTGTTTCGAGTTGCAAATATTAGCAACAGAACCAGTATCAAATACCCAGGTGCTACTGCGAGCATTAGTAAGGTACACATCAATAACATGTATATCACATATACCTTTGTTCACTTTGCCATCCTTCTTTTCTGCCAAATACTTGGGGCAGTTCCGCTTCCAGTGTCTAGTCTGCTTGCAGTAGAAGCACTCAGTTTCAGGCTTAGGTCCAGGCTTGGGTTTCTTCTCTTGAGCAGCAACTTGCTTGCTGTTCTTTTTGAAGTTCCCCTTCTTCTTCCCTTTGCCCTTCTTCTTGAAACTAGTGGTCTTGTTGACCATCAACACTTGATGCTCCTTCTTGATTTCTACCTCTGCGGCTTTCAGCATCGTGAAGAGCTCGGGAATAGTCCTGTTCATCCCTTGCATATTATAGTTCATCACGAAGCTCTTGTAGCTTGGTGGCAGTGATTGGAGAATTCTGTCCATGATGCTATCATCCGGAAGATTAACTCCCAGTTGAATCAAGTGATTATTATACCCAGACATTTTGAGTATATGCTCATTGACAGAACAGTTCTCCTCCATCTTACAGCTGTAGAACTTATTGGAGACTTCATATCTCTCAATCCGGGCATTTGCTTGAAATATTAACTTCAACTCCTGGAACATCTCATATGCTCCATGACATTCAAAACGTCGTTGAAGACCCGGTTCTAAGCCGTAAAGCATGGCACACTAAACTATAGAGTAGTCATCAGCTTTGCTCTGCCAGACGTTCTTAACGTCGTCAGTTGCATCAGCAGCAGGCCTGGCACCCAGCGGTGCTTCCAGGACGTAACTCTTCTGTGCAGCAATGAGGATAATTCTCAGGTTACGGACCCAGTCCGTGTAATTGCTACCATCATCTTTCAACTTTGCTTTCTCAAGGAACGCATTAAAATTCAACGGAACAACAGCACGAGCCATCTATCTACAAACAAACATAGACAAGCAAAATACTATCAGGTACTAAGTTCATGATAAATTTAAGTTCAATTAATCATATTACTTAAGAACTCCCACTTAGACAAACATCTCTCTAGTCATCTAAGTGATCACGTGATCCAAATCAACTAAACCATGTCCGATCATCACGTGAGATGGAGTAGTTTCAATGGTGAACATCTCTATGTTGATCATATCTACTATATGATTCATGCTCGACCTTTTGGTATCCGTGTTCCGAGGCCATATCTGTATATGCTAGGCTCGTCAAGTATAACCTGAGTATTCCGCGTGTGCAACTGTTTTGCACCCATTGTATTTGAACGTAGAGCCTATCACACCCGATCATCACGTGGTGTCTCAGCACGAAGAACTTTCGCAACGGTGCATACTCAGGGAGAACACTTCTTGATAATTAGTGAGAGATCATCTTAAAATGGTACCGTCAATCAAAGCAAGATAAGATGCATAAAGGATAAACATCACATGCAATCAATATAAGTGATATGATATGGCCATCATCATCTTGTGCTTGTGATCTCCATCTTTGAAGCACCGTCATGATCACCATCGTCACCGGCGCGACACCTTGATCTCCATCGTAGCATCGTTGTCGTTACACCATCTATTGCTTCTACGACTATCGCTACCGCTTAGTGATAAAGTAAAGAAATTACAGGGCGTTTGCATTTCATACAATAAAGCGACAACCATATGGCTCCTGCCAGTTGCCGATAACTTTGATTACAAAACATGATCATCTCATACAATAAAATATAGTATCACGTTTTGACCATATCACATCACAACATGCCCTACAAAAACAAGTTAGACGTCCTCTACTTTGTTGTTGCAAATTTTACGTGGCTGCTACGGGCTTAGCAAGAACCGTTCTTACCTACGCATCAAAACCACAACGATAGTTTGTCAAATAGACTCCGTTTTAACCTTCACAAGGACCGGGCGTAGCCACACTCGGTTCAACTAAAGTGAGAGAGACAGACACCCGCCGGTCACCTTTAAGCACGAGTGCTCGTAACGGTGAAACCAGTCTCACGTAAGCGTACGCGTAATGTCGGTCCGGGCCGCTTCATCTCACATACCGCTGAACCAAAGTATGACATGCTGGTAGGCAGTATGACTTATATCGTCCACAACTCACTTGTGTTCTACTCGTGCATATAACATCAACACATAAAACCTGGCTTGGATACCACTGTTGGGTAACGTAGTAATTTCAAAAAATTTCCTACACACATGCAAGATCATGGTGATGATATAGCAACGAGAGGGGGGAGTGTCCGTCCACGTACCCTCATAGACCGTAAGCGGAAGCGTTAGCACAACGCGGTTGATGTAGTCGTACGTCTTCACGATCCGACCGATCCAAGCACCAAACGTACGGGGCCTCCGAGTTCAGCACACGTTCAGCTCGATGACGATCTCCGGCCCTCCGATCCAGCAAAGGTTCCGGAGATGAGTTCCGTCAGCACGACGGCGTGGTGACGATGATGATGTTCTACCGGCGTAGGGCTTCGCCTAAACTCCGCGATGATATGACCGAGGTGGAATATGGTGGAAGGGGGCACCGCACACGGTTAAGGAACGATCCGTAGATCAACTTGTGTGTCTATGGGGTGCCCCCCGCCCCCGTATATAAAGGAGCCAGGGGGGAGGAGGCCGCCGGCCTAAGGGGGCGTGCCAAGGGGGGAGTCCTACTCCCACCGGGAGTAGGACTCCCCTTTTCCAAGTTGGAGTAGGAGAGAAGGGGGAAAGAGGAGGAAAGGGGGAAGGAAAGGGGGGCGCCGCCCCCCTTCCCTTGTCCTATTCGGACTAGGAGGGGGAGGGGCGCGCGGCCCCCTCCTGGCTCCTTCCTCTTCTCCCTCTTGGCCCATGTAGGCCCATTAACCCCTCGGGGGGTTCCGGTAACCTCCCGGTACTCCGGTAAAATGCCGTTTTCACCCGGAACCATTCCGATGTCCAAACATAGGCTTCCAATATATAAATCTTTATGTCTCGACCATTCCGAGACTCCTCGTCATGTCTGTGATCACATCCGGGACTCCGAACAAACTTCGGTACATCAAAACTTATAAACTCATAATAAAACTGTCATCGAAACGTTAAGCGTGCGGACCCTACGGGTTCGAGAACTATGTAGACATGACCTAAAACCATTCTCGGTCAATAACCAATAGCGGGACCTGGATGCCCATATTGGTTCCTACATATTCTACGAAGATCTTTATCGGTCAAACCGCATAACAACATACGTTGCTCCCTTTGTCATCGGTATGTTACTTGCCTGAGATTTGATCGTCGGTATCCAATACCTAGTTCAATCTCGTTACCGGCAAGTCTCTTTACTCGTTCTGTAATATGTCATCTCATAACTAACTCATTAGTTGTAATGCTTGCAAGGCTTAAGTGATGAATATTACCGAGAGGGCCCAGAGATACCTCTCCGACAATCGGAGTGACAAAACCTAATCTCGAAATATGCCAACTCAACATGTACCTTCGGAGACACCTGTAGTACTCCTTTATAATCACCCAGTTACGTTGTGACGTTTGGTAGTACCCAAAGTGTTCCTCCGGTAAATGGGAGTTGCATAATTCTCATAGTCACAGGAACATGTATAAGTCATGAAGAAAGCAATAGCAGAATACTAAACGATCAAGTGCTAAGCTAACGGGATGGGTCATGTCAATCATATCATTCTCCTAATGATGTGATCCCATTAATCAAATGACAACACATGTCTATGGTTAGGAAACATAACCATCTTTGATTAATGAGCTAGTCAAGTAGAGGCATACTAGTGACTATATGTTTGTCTATGTATTCATACATGTATCATGTTTCCGGTTAATACAATTCTAGCATGAATAATAAACATTTATCATGATATGAGGAAATAAATAATAACTTTATTATTGCCTCTAGGGCATATTTCCTTCATGCTCTTCGAGGCGTAGGTGGCTCCCGCGGGTGGGGGGACGCCTCCTGTGGCTGTCCCCCCCACTCCGGCTTCGCCTCCCCCCATCGCTGTCTCCTCCTCGCTGCCTGACGCGCCCCCGGCCCCATCGTCTCCACGGGTCCCCTCTGGGGCCTGCTCTCCGGCCCCCGGTGCGCCTCCTCCTCCTCTGGCCGCACCATCTCCCCCGGCCCAGATCTCCTTCGGCTGTGCTGGGCCGGGGCTGCTGACCTCCCCTCCGTCGTCTCCTGGGGTGGGGGCGGCCCGGATCATCACACCTCTGGCGGCCCAGCCTCCCCCTCCACGGTCTGCCGCCTACTCCCGTTGCAGTCGGTCGGCCTCCTCCCCGGTGGTGGCCTCCCACAGGAGTGCTCGGCTGGACGCTGCCCACCCCGAGGGTAGCCCGGCGCTACCCATCCACGAGCGGGCGGAGCTCCGCGCTGTCTCCCGTAACCTGGAGCCATGTACGCCCTCCTTTCCCCCCTCTTCTTCGTCTTGTTCTTTCTCTGCGCTTGAGTCTGTTCCGCTGGGTCATCTCGCCAAAGTGGCCTCCGACTCCGCGATCATTTTCCGAGGGGAAGTTGGTCCCCCTCTCGCCCAGGTTGCGGCCATCAGGGCCCGGGAGGTTCTCGACGGGAAACTGGCGGAGGCCCGGGCGGCCCTCGTCGTTCCCCCTGCCTCCTCTCCGACTGGGGGATCTTCCTCCCTGCCTCGGCTGCAGCCGTCGGCCCCCCTCCCTCGGTGGCCATGCCGGAGATTCGGGGACGCACCCGCTCCCGCACGGCGGCTCTCTGTGCGCTTAGCGCTTCCTGTGTCCTGGGGTCAAGCAGCCCCCCAATGGCTCCTTGATGCGGGCCCTCTTCTGGAACATCCGCGGCTTCGGCCATGATGGCCGCCGCCGCCAGTTAGTGGAGTACATGCGAGATGAGCACATCGACATCGTGGCTGTGCAAGAGACCATGTGTCGCGATTTTGCGCTCCCTGAGCTTGACCGGCTAAGCTCTCACCTCTTTGCATGGCACTGGCTCCCTTCTAGTGGGAACGCAGGCCACTCGGGCGGCATCCTTTTAGGTGTGAAGGATGCCACCTTTGAGGTGGGTGGCATGGATAGGGGCGAATTCTTCGTCAGCATGGAGGTTTTCGAGAGGTCGCTAAACTTCAAGTGGGAGATCATCAAAGTCTATGGTCCGGCCGATCATAGTAGGTCGGCCTCCTTCCTGGAGGAGCTTCACCAGAAAATCTCGGCCGCCTCCCTCCCCGTAGTTGTCGGGGGTGACTTCAACCTGCTGCGCGTTGCGGAAGACAAAAATAATGGCAATGTTAGCTTTGCCCGGATGGACATGTTTAATGACTTCATTGCCGACCTCGCCCTCCGGGAGATTGATCGGGTTGGGGCCTGTTTTACTTGGACCAACCGCCAAGCCTCCCCGACCCTGTCCATCTTGGACAGGGTCCTAGTTTCCCTGGATTGGGACCTCCGGTGCCCCTTAGCCTCTCTTCGCGCCATCACCCGGATTGGGTCGGATCACATCCCCTTGCTTCTCTCCTCCATGGACGAGCGTCCACCGATCCCCCCTCGGTTCCGTTTTGAGACCATCTGGCTTTCCCAGGCCGGGTTTACCGATGCCGTCTGTGCGCGGTGGATCGAGGCTCGGGCCCACCCCCACCCTCGCCCCCTTCTGCTATTGACGCGTGGCACTTCTGTGCGAAGCGTGGCCGGCAATTTATGAAGGGGTGGGGGGCCAACCTGGGCCGTGACGCCAGGGCGCGTAAGAAGGCGTTGCTCACTGTGATCCAGGCCCTCGACTTTCGGGCTGACGCGGTGGGTCTCTCCCTGAACGAGTGGCTTTCCCGCTATGACCTCGAAGACCAGCTCTCCGTGATTTACACCGATGAGGAGGCCTATTGGCGTCTTCGGGGCGCTCAGCGTTGGGTCCTGAAGGGTGATGCGAATACGGCTTACTTCTAGGCGATTGCCAATGGGCGCCGTAGATGCAACACCATTCCCTGCCTTTGGGATGGGGTAACCCTCCTCCAGGACCCCCGGGACAACCGCTCCCATGTTGACGGTTTCTATCGTTCCCTCTTCTCTCCCGCTCCTCGGAGCGGTCTTTCTCTCGCCCATGATTGTTGGGCCGGTGCCCAACTTGTCTCTGACGCAGAGAACGCGTCCCTGACGGCCCCCTTCTCTGAACAGGAGGTCTGGGAGGCCATCAAGGGTATGAACTCCTCCTCTGCTCCGGGCCCGGACGGTCTTCCGGTCATTTTCTTCCAGACCTTCTGGAACGTGATTAAACCAGAGGTCATGGCCATCTTCGAGGAATTCTTCGTGGGATCTATTGACCTAGGCCACCTCAACTTCGGGACCATTTCCCTCATCCCCAAGGTCCCTGGGGCGACTGACATCCGCCAATTCCACCCGATTACGGTCATCAACGTGATCTTCCGGATCCTGGCCAAGGGGTACGCCAATAGGGTGACCCTGCTTGTAGATCGGATTACCCACCCTAACCAATCAGCCTTCATTAAGGGTCGGTACATCCTGGATGGTGTCCTGGTGCTCCATGAGGTCCTTCATGAGGTCTGGGTCAAACGCCTGAAGGCGGTCTTTCTGAAGATCGATTTTCACAAAGCCTATGATACGGTTAGCTGGTCCTTCCTTAGGGAAGTCCTTCTGCGGAAGGGCTTTGACGACCGGTGGATCACAAGAGTCATGCAAATGGTCTCTTGCGGTCGCACGACGGTCAATATTAACGGCGAGATTGGTCCCTTCTTCCCTACCCTATGTGGGGTGCGCCAAGGCGACCCCTTCTCGCCGTTCCTCTTCAATATGGTCGTGGACGCTTTGGCCTCCATTCTAGATAAGGCTAAAGCCGCAGGCCACATCCGAGGTATTACCCCCCACCTCTCTGGGGGCTCGGGAATCTCCATTCTCCAGTATGCCGATGACACGATCATCATGGTCGAAGGCTCGGAGATGGACATCACCAACCTCAAGTTCCTCCTCCTTTGCTTCCAACAGATGTCGGGCCTCAAGATCAACTTCGATAAGAGCGATGTTATGGTGATGGGATATTCCCCTGCTGAGTCTGTGGCCATTGCCAATAGACTTAATTGCCGCCTGGGCTCGTTCCCCACTACCTACCTTGGGACGCCCATCAGTGACTCGCGCCTCTCTGCCGCCGACCTTCGCCCCTCCGTGACCAAGCTCTAGACCAGGTGCGAGCCCTGGCAGGGGAGGTGGCTCTCCAAGGCGGCCCGGACTATCCTTATCAACTCCTTCCTCTCCAGCCTCCTCTTATTTCTGATGAGTTTCTACAGCCTACATGAATCTCTCCATAAGGAGATCGCCAAAATCCAGTCCCGATTCTACTGGGCTGGCGAGCATGGCAAGTAGAAGTATCACATGGTCAGCTGGCCTGACATCGAGAGCAGGGTGGATTGGGCATCATGTGCTCTAAACGGATGAATATTGCCCTTCTATCCCGGTGGCTGTGGCGTATCACGCAGGGTCATGGTGGCCTCTGGCTGGACATTATCCGAAATAAGTACCTGCGCGGCCAACCCCTTGCCTTCTACCAGAAATCGGGAGGCTCTCAATTCTGGCAGTCCCTCGTCCAGCTCCTTCCTGTGCTCCGCATTGGTACCTCTATCTCGGTGGGGTCCGGCCTCTCGATGCTCTTCTGGTTTGATCGCTGGGCCGGCGACTCTCCCTTTGCGGCCCGCTTCCCCATCCTCTTCTCTATCTCTGTCGACCCCATGATCTCTGTTGATAGGGCCCTTCTTGACTTAGGGCGCCTCGCTTTCCGTCGGCCATTTGGGCCTGCGAAATCCGCTGCCTGGCGTGAGTTGCTCGACTGTGTTGCTCTGCATGAGCCGTTGGTGGATGGGGATCAGGATCTTGTGCGCTGTCACTTGGAGCCGTCGGGCCAGTTCTCTACCAAATCGCTTTACTTGGCCATTGCCCCCTCCTCCGCTCCCCTCCTCCTATCGATGGTTTGGTCCATCCGCGTCCCACTGAAGATCCGCATCTTCATGTGGCAGTGGATCCGTGGACGGATCCCGTCCGGTGTGGAGGTCCGCAAGCGTAATGGCCCGGGCACTGGTATCTGCCCCCTTTGTGCTATTCCCGAAGACTCCAACCACATCTTCTTCGCTTGCGTCTCCGCCCAGTTCCTCTGGAGCTGCTTTCGCGAGATTGTCGGGGGAAGTTGGAACCACACCAATTTCCTGGACCTATTTGCTGAACTCCAAACGTCCCCTTTGTCCTCTCGCCACATTAGGTGGCTGGAGGTTGGGGTCCTTGCCTGGACTCTTTGGACTGTTCGCAATAAGCTTGTGATCCAGCGTACTCCTCTTCGTCGCGCTACTGACGCTCTCTACAAATTCTCGGGTTTCTTGCAGCTTTGGCGGCCGCTTAGCCCCCCTGGATCGGGACGCCATCTCTGCCTTCATCGCCGATCTTCGCTCGATGGCCGTCCGCCTGTCGCCCCCGACGCCGCCGCCTCCGCCGGAGCCTGACTAGATCGCCTGCTATGGACAGGCTTTGTTTTTTCTCTTTCTTTTGGGCTTGTTGAGCTGTGCCCTCAGCAGAACCTTATGACTTTGTTGTGATACTTGGGTGCGTGTGTGTGGACCTGTCGTTGTTGTATGTCTTGTGGCGGTTTGCTTTATTTATAAAGCGGGGCGAAAGCCTTTTTCGGTATCAAGCGGGAAGTAGGGTATTACCTCCATGGAGAGGGCCCGAACCTGGGTAAACATTGTGTCCCCCGCCTCCTGTTACCATTAGCCTTAGACGCACAGTTCGGGACCCCCTACCCGAGATCCGCCGGTTTTGACACCAACATTGGTGCTTTCATTGAGAGTTCCACTGTGTCGTCACCATAAGGCTTGATGGCGCCTTCGATCATCTATAATGATGCGGTCCAGGGTAAGGTTTTCCTCCCCGGACAGATCTTCATATTCGGCGGCTTCGCACTGCGGGCCAACTTGCTTGGCGAACTGGAGCAGATCGATAGTTACGCCCCTGGCCATCAGGTCAGGTTTGGAAGCCTGAACTACACTACCGATGTCCAGGGAGGATTGATCTCCGACGGGTTCGAGCCCATGACAGTTGCGATGAGCATGACTTAGATATGCCATCGGACGGTATTTGGGAGATCACACCTGCAGCTGCCCCGGCTTTAAATCCAAAGCAGATCACGCCATCCGAGGCCGGGTGGATGGACCCCGCCACGGAGGCCGCACACTCAGCGGCGATGGAGCCGAACACAGATGTCACTTCCAAGGAGGTCTGTATTGTTGGACCCTCAGACTCGTCTCCGGGCATAGGATCCGAACCGTGTACATCCGTGCCCATTGTACCTAACTGGGTTTAGCTCCCCGAATATTTTTTATCACTCACCCTTGGGCGATGTGCATAACTCATTAAAATCCCTCTCCCTGTCGGGAAACTCTAGGCCGAACTATGTCCGGCTTGAGTGGGAAGCGGACGACGAAGGAATTCGTTACCCACCCACCACCCACTTAATAGCCACTATCGACGACTCAACCGACATGCTCGATTTCGACTCCGAAGATATCGACGGTATGGACGATGATGATACCGGAGAAAAATGGGTCTTGCTACGTCCTGAGCTTCCGTTGGTTTTCCTTGAAGAGGAAACGGTGATGCAACAATAGTAGCGTAAGTATTTCCCTCAGTTTTTGAGAACCAAGGTATCAATCTAGTACGAGGCTCCTCAAAAGTCCCACGCACCTACACAAACAAACAAAGAACTCGCAACCAACACAATAGAGGGGTTGTCAATCCCTTCACGGCCATTTGCGGAAGTGAGATCTGATAGAGATAGTATAATAAGATAAATATATTTTTGGTATTTTATGATATAGATGCGAAAATTAAAGTTGCAAATAAAAGTATATTGAAAGCTTATATGATAAAAGATAGACCCGGGGGCCATAGGTTTCACTAGTGGCTTCTCTCAAGATAGCATAAGTATTATGATGGGTGAACAAATTACTGTCGAGCAATTGATAGAAAAGCGAAGAATTATGAGATTATCTAGGCATGATCATGTATATAGGCATCACGTCCGTGACAAGTAGACCGACTCCTGCCTGCATCTACTACTATTACTCCACACATCGACCGCTATCCAGCATGCATCTTGAGTATTAAGTTCATAAGAACAGAGTAACGCATTAAGAAAGATGACATGATGTAGAGGGATAAACTCAAGCAATATGATATAAACCCCATCTTTTTATCCTCGATGGCAACAATACAATACGTGCCTAGCAACCCCTGTTGTCACTGGGTAAGGACACCGCAAGATTGAACCCAAAGCTAAGCACTTCTCCCATGGCAAGAAAGATCAATCTAGTAGGCCAAACCAAACTCATAATTCGAAGAGACTTGCAAAGATAACTCAATCATACATAAAAGAATTCAGTGGAGATTCAAATATTTCTCATAGATAAAATTGATCATAAACCCACAATTCATCGGATCTCGACAAACACACCGCAAAAAGAGTTACATCGAATAGATCTCCACAAGAGAGGGGGAGAACATTGTATTGAGATCCAAAAAGAGAGAAGAAGCCATCTAGCTAATAACTATGGACCCGAAGGTCTGTGGTAAACTACTCACAACTCATCGGAAGGGCTATGATGTTGATGTATAAGCCCCCCGTGGTCGATTCCCCCTCCGGCGGGGCGCCAGTGAAGGCTCCAAGATGGGATCTCGCGGATACAGAAGGTTACGGCGGTGGAAATTGTTTTTCGTTGGCTCCCTGGATGTTTTTGGGGTACGTGGGTATATATAGGAGGAAGAAGTACGTCGGTGGCTGCCCGAGGGGCCCACAAAATAGGGGGCGCACCCAGGGGGTGGGCGCGCCCTCCTATGTCCTGGCCGCCTCGATCGCTTCTTGACTTGCACTCCAAGTCCTCTGGATCACGTTTGTTCCAAAAATCATGCTCCTGAAGGTTTCATTCCGTTTGGACTCCGTTTGATATTCCTTTTCTTTGAAATACTGAAATAGGCAAAAAACAGCAATACGGGCTGGGCCTCCGGTTAGTAGGTTAGTCCCAAAAATAATATAAATGTGTAAAATAAAGCCCATAAACATCCAAAAGGGGTAATATAATAGCATGGAACAATAAAAAATTATAGATACATTGGAGACGTATCAAGCATCCCCAAGCTTAATTCCTGCTCGTCCTCGAGTAGGTAACTGATAAAAAAGAATTTTTGATGTGGAATTCTACCTAGCATAATTCTCAATGTAATTTTCTTTATTGTGGCATGAATGTTCAGACCCAAATGATTCAAAATAAAAGTTCATATTGACATAAGAAATAGTAATACTTCAAGCATACTAATCAAAGCAATCATGTCTTCTAAAAAATAACATGGCTAAAGAAAGTTATCCCTCCAAAATCGTATAGTCTAGTTGTTGCTCTATCTTCATCACACAAAGTATTCAATCATGCACAACCCTGATGACAACCCAAGCAATTGTTTCATACTTTAGTAATCTCAAACTTTTTCAACTTTCACGCAATACATGAGCGTGAGCCATGGATATAGCACTATATGTGGAATAGAATGGTTATTGTGGAGAAGACAAAAAAGGAGAAGATAGTCTCACATCAACTAGGCGTATCAACGGGCTATGGAGATGCCCATTAATAGATATCAATGTGAGTGATAGGGATTGCCATGCAACAGATGCACTAGAGCTATAAATGTATGAAAGCTCAACAAAATAAACTAGTGGGTGTGCATCCAACTCGCTTGCTCACGAAGACCTAGGGCATTTTGAGGAAGCCCATCATTGGAATATACAAGCCAAGTTCTATAATGAAAATTTTCCACTAGTATACGAAAGTGACAACATAGGAGACTCTCTATCATGAAGATCATGGTGCTACTTTGAAGCACAAGTGTGGTAAAAGGATAGTAGCATTGTCCCTTCTCTCTTTTTCTCTCATTTATTTTTTCTTTTTTTTATTTCTTTCCTTTTTTTCTTTTTTTCTTTGGCCTTTCTTTTTTTATTTTTTTATTTTTGTAAAGTCCGAAGTCTCATCCCGACTTGTGGGGGAATCATAGTCTCCATCATCCTTTCCTCACTAGGACAATGCTCTAATAATGAAGATCATCACACTTTTATTGATTTACAACTCAAGACTAGAACAAAATATGACTCTATATGAATGCCTCCAGTGGTGTACCGGGATATGCAATGAATCAAGAGGGACATGTATGAAAATTATGAAGGTGGCCTTGCCTCAAATACGATGTCAACTACATGATCATGCAAAGAGCAATATGACAATGATGAAGCGTGTCATATAAATGGAACGATGGAAAGTTGCATGGCAATATATCTCGGAATGGCTATGGAAATGCCATAATAGGTAGGTATGGTGGCTATTTTGAGGAAGGTATATGGTGGGTGTATGGTACCGGCGGAAGTTGCGCGGCACAAGAGAGGCTAGCAATGGTGGTAGGTGTTGGGGAACGTAGTAATTTCAAAAAATTTCCTACGCACACGCAAGATCATGGTGATGCATAGCAACGAGAGGGGAGAGTGTTGTCTACGTACCCTCGTAGACCGAAGCGGAAGCGTTGACGCAACGTAGAGGAAGTAGTCGTACGTCCTCCCGGTCCAACCGATCCAAGCACCGTTACTCCGGCACCTCCGAGTTCTTGACACACGTACAGCTCGATGACGCACCCCGATCTCCGATCCAGCAGAGGCGCGGGGAGGAGTTCCTCAGCACGACGGCGTGGTGACGATCTTGATGTTCTACTGTCGCAGGGCTTCGCCTAAGCACCGCTACAATATGACCGAGGTGTAATCTTGTGGAGGGGGGCACCGCACACGGCTAAGGAACAATCTCAATGATCAACTTGTGTGTCCATGGGGTGCCCCCTGCCCCCGTATATAAAGGAGTGGAGGAGGGGAGGGCCGGCCCTCTCTATGGCGCGCCCTAGGGGAGTCCTACTCCCACCGGGAGTAATTCCCCCTTTCCTAGTCCAACTAGGAGTCCTTCCATGTATTAGGAGTAGGAGACAAGGAAGGGGAAGAGAGAAGGAAAGGAAGGAGGGGGTGCGGCCCCTCCCCCTAGTCCAATTCGGACTAGGCCATGGGGGGCGCGCGGCCTGCCCTAGGCAGCCCCTCTCTCTTTCCCGCAGGGCCCAATAAGGTCCAATGCTTCTCCCCAGTGGATTCCCGTAACTCTCCGGTACTCCGAAAAATACCCGAATCACTCGGAACCTTTCCGAACTACGAATATAGTCGTCCAATATATCGATCTTTACGTCTCGACCATTTCGAGACTCCTCGTCATGTCCCCGATCTCATCCGGGACTCCGAACTCCTTCGGTACATCAAAACTCATAAACTCATAATAAAACTGTCATCAAAACCTTAAGCGTGCGGACCCTACGGTTCGAGAACAATGTAGACATGACCGAGACACGTCTCCGGTCAATAACCAATAGCGGGACCTGGATGCCCATATTGGTTTCTACATATTCTACGAAGATCTTTATCGGTCAGACCGCATAACAACATACGTTGTTCCCTTTGTCATTGGTATGTTACTTGCCCGAGATTCGATCGTCGGTATCCAATACTTAGTTCAATCTCATCACCGGCAAGTCTCTTTACTCGTTCTGTAATGCATCATCCCGTAACCAACTCATTGGTCACATTGCTTGCAAGGCTTATAATGATGTGCATTACCGAGAGGGCCCAGAGATACCTCTCCGACATTCGGAGTGACAAATCCTAATCTCGAAATATGCCAACCCAACAAGTACCTTTGGAGACACCTGTAGAGCACCTTTATAATCACCCAGTTACGTTGTGACGTTTGGTAGCACACAAAGTGTTCCTCCGGTAAACGGGAGTTGCATAATCTCATAGTCATAGGAACATGTATAAGTCATGGAGAAAGCAATAGCAACATACTAAATGATCGGGTGCTAAGCTAACGGAATGAGTCATGTCAATCAGATCATTCAACTAATGATGTGATCCCGTTAATCAAATAACAACTCTTTGTCCATGGTTAGGAAACATAACCATCTTTGATTAACAAGCTAGTCAAGTAGAGGCATACTAGTGACATTCTGTTTGTCTATATATTCACACATGTATTATGTTTCCAGTTAATACAATTCTAGCATGAATAATAAACATTTATCATGATATAAGGAAATAAATAATAACTTTATTATTGCCTCTAGGGCATATTTCCTTCAGTCTCCCACTTGCACTAGAGTCAATAATCTAGATCACATCACCATGTGATTCACATCGATAGTTCACATCATCATGTGATTAACACCCATAGTTCACATCGCCATCTGACCAACATCCAAAGGGTTTACTAGATTCAGTAATCTAGTTCACATCGCTATGTGATTAACACCCAAAGAGTACTTAGGTGTGATCATGTTTTGCTTGTGAGAGAATCTTAGTCAACGGGTCTTTCACATTCAGATCCGTTATGTATTTTGCAATTTTTTTATGTCTACAATGCTCTGCACGGAGCTACTCTAGCTAATTGCTCCCACTTTCAATATGTGTCTAGATCGAGACTTAGAGTCATCCAGATCGGTGTCAAAACTTGCATCGACGTAACCCTTTACGATGAACCTTTTTTCACTTCCATAATCGAGAAACATATCCTTATTCCACTAAGGATAATTTTGACCGATGTCCAGTGATCTACTCCTAGATCACTATTGTACTCCCTTGCCAAACTCAGTGCAGGGTATACAATAGATCTGGTACACAGCATGGCATGGGAATGACTTTCATTCTTTTTCTATCTTCTGCCGTGGTCGGGTTTTGAGTCTTACTCAATTTCACACCTTGTAACACAGGCAAGAACTCTTTCTTTGACTGTTCCATTTTGAACTACTTCAAAATCTTGTCAAGGTATGTACTCATTGAAAAAACTTATCAAGCGTCTTGATCTATCTCTATAGATCTTGATGCTCAATATGTAAGCAGCTTCACCGAGGTCTTTCTTTGAAAAACTCCTTTCAAACACTCCTTTATGCTTTGCAAAATAATTCTACATTATTTCCGATCTACAATATGTCATTCACATATACTTATCAGAAATGCTGTAGTGCTCCCACTCACTTTCTAGTAAATACAGGCTTCACTGAAAGTCTGCATAAACTATATGCTTTGATCAACTTATCAAAGCGTATATTCCAACTCCGAGATGCTTGCACCAGTCCATAGATGCACATTTTGTTAACACCTTTAGGATCGACAAAACCTCTTGGTTGCATCACATACAACTCTTCTTTAATAACTCCATTAAGGAATGCAGTTTTGTTTATCCATTTGCCAGATTTCATAAAATGCGGCAATTGCTAACATGATTCGGACAAACTTTCAAGCATCGATACGAGTGAGAAAATCTCATTGTATTCAACATCTTGAACTTTGTCAAAAACCTTTTTCGACAAGTCTAGCTTTGTAGAAAGTAACACTACTATCAGCGTCCGTCTTCCTCTTGAAGATCCATTTATTTTCTATGGCTTGCCGATCATCGGGCAACTCCACCAAAGTCCACACTTTGTTCTCATACATGGATCTCATCTCAGATTTCATGGCCTCAAGCCATTTCGCGGAATCTGGGCTCATCATCGCTTCCTCATAGTTCGTAGGTTCATCATGGTCTAGTTACATGACTTCCAGAACAGGATTACCGTACCACTTTGGTGCGGATCTCACTCTGGTTTACCTACGAGATTCGGTAGTAACTTGATCTGAAGTTACATGATCATCATCATTAGGTTCCTCACTAATTGGTGTAGTAGTCACAGGAACAGATTTCTGTGATGAACTACTTTCCAATAAGGGAGAAGGTACAATTACCTCATCAAGTTCTACTTTCCTCCCACTCACTTCTTTTGAGAGAAACTCCTTCTCTAGAAAGGATCCATTTATTAGCAACGAATGTTTTGCCTTAGGATCTGTGATAGAAGGTGTACCCAACAATTTTCTTTGGGTATTCTATGAAGATTCACTTCTCCGATTTGGGTTTGAGCTTATCAGGATGAAACTTTTTCACATAAGCATCGCAGCCCCAAACTTTAAGAAACGACAACTTTGGTTTCTTGCTAAACCACAGTTCATATAGTGTCGTCTCAACGGATTTAGATGGTGCCCTATTTAACGTGAATGCAGCTGTCTCTAATGCATGATCCCAAAACGATATTGGTAAATCGGTAAGAAACATCATAGATTGTACTATATCCAATGAAGTACGGTTATGACGTTCGGACACACCATTATGATGTGGTGTTCTAGGTGGCATGAATTTGTGAAACTATTCCACATTGTTTTAATTGAAGACCAAACTCGTAACTCAAATATTTGTCTCCGCGATCAGATCATAGAAACCTTATTTTCTTGTCACGATGATGTTCCACTTCACTCTGAAATTCTTTGAACCTTTCAACTATTTCAGACTTATGTTTCATCAAGTAGATATACCCATATCTACTCAAATCATCTTGTGAAGGTCAGAAAATAACGATACTTGCCACGAGCATCAACACTCATTAGATCGCATACATCGGTATGTATTATTTCTAATAAGTCAGTAGCTCGTTCCATTGTTCCGGAGAACGGAGTTTTAGTCATCTTACCCAAAAGGCACGGTTCGCAAGCATCAAGTGATTCATAATCAAGTGATTCCAAAATCCCATCAGCATGGAGTTTCTTCATGCGCTTTACACCAATATGACCTAAATGGCAGTGCCACAAATAAGTTGCACTATCATTATTAACTTTGCATCTTTTGGTTTCAATATTATGAATATGTGTATCACTACGATCGAGATCCAATGAACCATTTTCATTGGGTGTGTAACCATATAAGGTTTTATTCATGTAAACAGAACAACAGTTTATTCTCTTACTTAAATGAATAACCGTATTGCAATAAACACGATCAAATCATATTCATGCTCAACGCAAACACCAAATAACATTTATTTAGGTTCAACACTAATCCCGAAAGTATAGGGAGTGTGCGATGATGATCATATCAATCTTGAAACTACTTTCAACACACATCATCACTTCACCCTTAACTAGTTTCTGTTTATTCTGCAACTCCCGTTTCGAGTTACTACTCTTAGCAACTGAACCAGTACCAAATACCGAGGGGTTGCTATAAACACTAGTAAAGTACACATCAATAACATGTATATCAAATATACCTTTGTTCACTTTGCCATCCTTCTTATCCACCAAATATTTAGGGTAGTTCTGCTTCCAGTGACCAGTCCCTTTGCAGTAGAAGCACTTAGTCTCAGGCTTAGGTCCAGACTTGGGCTTCTTCACTTGAGCAGCAACTTGCTTGCCGTTCTTCTTGAAGTTCCCTTCTATCCCTTTGCCCTTTTCTTGAAACTAGTGGTCTTGTTAACCATCAACACTTGATGTTCTTTTCTTGATTTCTACCTTCATCAATTTCATCATCATGAAAAACTCGGGAATCATTTTCATCATCCCTTGCATACTATAGTTCATCATGAAGTTCTACTAACTTGGTGATGGTGACTAGAGAATTCTGTCAATCACTATCTTATCTGGAAGATTAACTCCCACTTGATTCAAGCGATTGTAGTACCCAGACAATCTGAGCACATGCTCACTAGTTGAGCGATTCTCCTCCATCTTTTAGCTATAGAACTTGTTGGGGACTTCATATCTCTCAACTCGGGTATTTGCTTGAAATATTAACTTCAATACCTAGAACATCTTATATGGTCCACGACGTTCAAAACGTCTTTGAAGTCCCGATTCTAAGCCGTTTAAGCATGGTGCACTAAACTATCAAGTAGTCATCATATTGAGCTAGCCAAACGTTCATAACGTCTGCATCTGCTCCTGCAATAGGTTTGTCACCTAGCGGTGCATCAAGGACATAATTCTTCTGCGCAGCAATGAGGATAAACCTCAGATCACGGATCCAATCCGCATCATTGCTACTAACATTTTTCAACACAATTTTCTCTAGGAAGATATCAAAATAAACATATGAAAGCAACAACGCAAGCTATTGATCTTACAACATAATTTGCAAAATACTACCAGGACTAAGTTCATGATAAATTTAAGTTCAATTAATCATATTACTTAAGAACTCCCACTTAGACAGACATCTATCTAGTCATCTAAGTGATCACGTGATCCAAATCAACTAAACCATAACCGATCATCACGTGAGATGGAGTAGTTTTCAATGGTGAACATCTTATGTTGATCATATCTACTATATGATTCACGCTCGACCTTTCGGTCTCCGTGTTCCGAGGCCATATCTGCATATGCTAGGCTCGTCAAGTTTAACCTGAGTATTCTGCGTGTGCAAAACTGGCTTGTACCCGTTGTAGATGGACGTAGAGCTTATCACACCCGATCATCACGTGGTGTCTGGGCACGACGAACTTTGGCAACGGTGCATACTTAGGGAGAACACTTCTTGATAATTTTTAGTGAGAGATCATCTTAAAATGCTACCGTCAATCAAAACAAGATAAGATGCATAAAGGATAAACATCACATGCAATCAATATAAGTGATATGATATGGCCATCATCATCTTGTGCTTGTGATCTCCATCTCCGAAGCACCATCATGATCACCATCGTCACCGGCGCGACACCTTGATCTCCATCGTAGCATCGTTGTCGTTTACGCCATCTATTGCTTCTACGACTATCGCTACCGCTTAGTGATAAAGTAAAGCAATTACAGGGCGTTTGCATTTCATACAATAAAGCGACAACCATATGGCTCCTGCCAGTTGCCGATAACTTCAGTTACAAAACATGATCATCTCATACAATAAAAATATAGCATCATGTCTTGGCCATATCACATCACAACATGCCCTGCAAAAACAAGTTAGACGTCCTCTACTTTGTTGTTGCAAGTTTTACATGGCTGCTATGGGCTTAAGCAAGAACCAATCTCACCTACGCATCAAAACCATAACGATAGTTTGTCAAGTTGATGCTGTTTTAACCTTCGCAAGGACCGGGCGTAGCCACACTTGGTTCAACTAAAATTGGAGAAACTGACACCCGCTAGTCACCTTTGTGCAAAGCACGGCGGTAAAACCAGTCTCGCGTAAGCGTACGCGTAATGTCGGTCCGGGCCGCTTCATCCAACAATACCGCCGAACCAAAGTATGACATGCTGGTAAGCAGTATGACTTATATCGCCCACAACTCACTTGTGTTCTACTCGTGCATATAACATCAAACCATAAAAACCTAGGCTCGGATGCCACTGTTGGGGAACGTAGTAATTTCAGAAAAATTCCTACGCACACGCAAGATCATGGTGATGCATAGCAACGAGAGGGGAGAGTGTTGTCTACGTACCCTCGTAGACCGAAGCGGAAGCGTTGACGCAACATAGAGGAAGTAGTCGTACGTCCTCCCGGTCCAACCGATTCAAGCACCGTTACCCCGGCACCTCCGAGTTCTTGACACACGTACAGCTCGATGACGCACCCCGATCTCCGATCCAGCAGAGGCGCGGGGAGGAGTTTCGTCAGCACGACGGCGTGGTGACGATCTTGATGTTCTACTGTCGCAGGGCTTCGCCTAAGCACCGTTACAATATGACCGAGGTGTAATCTTGTGGAGGGGGGCACCGCACACGGCTAAGGAACGATCTCAATGATCAACTTGTGTGTCCATTGGATGCCCCCTGCCCCCGTATATAAAGGAGTGGAGGAGGGGAGGGCCCGCCCTCTCTATGGCGCGCCCTAGGGGAGTCCTACTCCCACCGGAAGTAGGATTCCTCCTTTCCTAGTCCAACTTGGAGTCCTTCCATGTATTAGGAGTAGGAGACAAGGAAGGGGAAGAGAGAAGGAAAGGAAGGAGGGGGTGCGGCCCCTCCCCCTAGTCCAATTCGGACTAGGCCATGGGGGGGGGGGGCGCGGCCTGCCCTAGGCAGCCCCTCTCTCTTTCCCGCAGGGCCCAATAAGGCCCAATACTTCTCCCCGGCGAATTCCCGTAACTCTCCGGTACTCCGAAAAATACCCGAATCACTCGGAACCTTTCCGAACTCCGAATATAGTCATCCAATATATCGATCTTTATGTCTCGACCATTTCGAGACTCCTCGTCATGTCCCCGATCTCATCCGGGACTCCTAACTCCTTCGGTACATCAAAACTCATAAACTCATAATAAAACTGTCATCGAAACCTTAAGCGTGCGGACCCTACGGTTCGAGAACAATGTAGACATGACCGAGACACGTCTCCGGTCAATAACCAATAGCGGGACCTGGATGCCCATATTGGTTCCTACATATTATACGAAGATCTTTATCGGTCAGACCGCATAACAACATACGTTGTTCCCTTTGTCATCGGTATGTTACTTGCCCGAGATTCGATCGTCGGTATCCAATACTTAGTTCAATCTCGTCACCGGCAAGTCTTTACTCGTTCTGTAATGCATCATCCCATAACCAACTCATTGGTCACACTGCTTGCAAGGCTTATAATGATGTGCATTACCGAGAGGGCCCAGAGATACCTCTCCGACATTCGGAGTGACAAATCCTAATCTCGAAATATGCCAACCCAACAAGTACCTTTGGAGACACCTGTAGAGCACCTTTATAATCACTCAGTTACGTTGTGACGTTTGGTAGCACACAAAGTGTTCCTCCGGTAAACGGGAGTTGCATAATCTCATAGTCATAGGAACATGTATAAGTCATGGAGAAAGCAATAGCAACATACTAAACGATCGGGTGCTAAGCTAACGGAATGGGTCATGTCAATCAGATCATTCAACTAATGATGTGATCCCGTTAATCAAATAACAACTCTTTGTCCATGGTTAGGAAACATAACCATCTTTGATTAACAAGCTAGTCAAGTAGAGGCATACTAGTGACATTCTGTTTCTCTATATATTCACACATGTATCATGTTTCCGGTTAATACAATTCTAGCATGAATAATAAACATTTATCATGATATAAGGAAATAAATAATAACTTTATTATTGCCTCTAGGGCATATTTCCTTCAGTAGGGTGAGAGTGCGTATAATCCATGGACTCAACATTAGTCAAAAGAACTCATATACTTATTGCAAAAATCTACAAGTCATCAAAAACAAAGTATTACATGCATGCTCCTATGGGGATAGATTGGTAGGAAAAGACCATCGCTCGTCCCCGACCGCCACTCATAAGGAAGACAATCAATAAATAAAATTGTGCTCCAACTTCATCACAAAGCGGTTCACCATATGTGGATGCTACGGGAATCACAAACTTCAACACAAACATTCTTTAAATTCATAATCAGCCAACTAGCATGAATTTAATATCACTATCTCCATATCTCAAAACAATTATCAAGTATCAAATTGATCATAGCATTCAGTTCACTTGCTATGATAGTTTTTATTATACCCAACTTGGATGCCTACCATTCTAGGACCAATTTTATAACAATAGCAAATACCATGCTGTTCTAAAAGACTCTCAAAATAATATAAGTGAAGCATGAGAGACTAGCAATTTCTACAAAATTAAGCCACCGCCATGCTCTAAAAGATATAAGTGAAGCACTAGAGCAAAAACTATCTAGAAAAAAAGATATAAGTGAAGCACATAGAGTATTCTAATAAATTTCAATCAAGTGGGCTTCTCCCAAAAGGTGTGTACAGCAAGGATGATTGTGTAAAACTAAAAAAATATATACTAATATCATACATGACGCTCCAAGCAAAACACATATCATGTGGCGAATAAAAATATAGCTCCAAGTAAAGTTACCAATGAACGAAGACGAAAGAGGGGATGCCTTCCCGGGGCATCCCCAAGCTTAGGCTTTTGGCTATTCTTGAATATCTTGGGGTGCCATGGGCGTTGTCGGTGTCAAAACCGGCGGATCTCGGGTAGGGGGTCCCGAACTGTGCGTCTAGGCAGATGGTAACAGGAGACAAGGGACACAATGTTTTACCCAGGTTCGGGCCCTCTCGATGGAGGTAAAACCCTACGTCCTGCTTGATTAATATTGATGATATGGGTAGTACAAGAGTAGATCTACCACGAGATCAAGGAGGCTAAACCCTAGAAGCTAGCCTATGGTATGATTGTTGTAATGTATGTTGTCCTACGGACTAAAGCCCTCCGGTTTATATAGACACCGGAGGAGGCTAGGGTTACACAGAGTCGGTTACAATGGTAGGAGATCTACATATCCGTATTGCCAAGCTTGCCTTCCACGCCAAGGAAAGTACCATCCGGACACGAGCCGGAGTCTTCAATCTTCTATCTTCGTAGTCTTGGAGTCCGGCGGATAATGATAGTCCGGCTGTCCGGACACCCCCTAGTCCAGGACTCCCTCAGTAGCCCCTGAACCAGTCTTCAATGATGATAAGTCCGGCGCGCATAATGTTCGGCATTGCAAGGCGGGTTCCTCCCTTGAATAATCCAGAGAAGATTATGAACACCCAGGATAGTGTCCGGCTCTGCAAAAATAATTTCCACATTCCACCGTAGAGAGAATAAAATATACACTAGCTCAATCTGCTGACGTATTATGCGGCGTGACACCACCACCAAGTCCTTGTTTGAATCATTTTTTTACTATACCACCTCAGCACGTTTAGCGAAGCGGTTTCCTTGGCACGTCTTGTCGAAGCAGAGATGTGTTCCCCTTATTCCGGGATTCTCATCAATACGAACGTGGGTAACCCAACCGCGCCATTGATGGTGGCGCTTGGGAGATAAGCGAGTTTTACCAGGCTGGTGGGGGACGCATAGTTTCGTCCGCCTATATATACGGGATAAGGATTCACCTTCTCACCTACGCCTTCTTCCTCCTTTGCTTATCCATCTCCGCGCACTCAAGCTCCAACACCCAAGCTTGCGCATCTCGCCTCGACCTTCTCCGAATATGTCCGGAGCGGGAGGTAAATGGTTAGCCTCCACCGTCAAGGAGGAGGACATCACCAGGCTGCGCGACGCCGGATACCTTTCCAGCGATATCGCGCATTGGCTGCCCAACGAGGGGCAGCTCATCCCTACCCCCGGGCCTCATGAGAGGGTCGTCTTCCTCCCCCACTTCCTCCGCGGACTGGGCTTTCCGCTCCATCCATTTGTCCGGGGGCTCATGTTTTACTACGGCCTGGATTTCCACGATCTGGCGCCGAACTTCATCCTCAACATCTCGGCGTTTATCGTCGTGTGTGAGGCCTTTCTCTGCATTCGGCCCCACTTCGGCCTGTGGCTCAAGACCTTCAACGTCAAGCCGAAGGTTGTGAAGGGCACGCAAGCGGAATGCGGAGGCGCCATGTTGGGCAAATTGCCCAACGTCCCTTGGCTTGAAGGGACCTTCGTGGACTCCGTCAAGGGGTGGCAATCGGGGTGGTTCTACATCACCGAGCCGCGCAAACCCACATGGGCGGCGGCCCCCGAGTTTAGATCTGGAATCCCCACGCAGCTCACCTCCTGGAAAGAGAAGGGCTTACAGTGGGGCAGTCCGGTGGAGGTGACGGGACTCCGAGCCTGCATCAAGAAGATGGTGAGCAATAGGCTCCGGCTTGTCGACGTGGTCCAAGTCATGCTCCTCCGGCGGATTCTCCCATGCCAAGAACGGGCATTCAATTTGTGGGAGTTCAATCCGGAACAGCACCAGGCGCTGAGCGGGCTCTTTGATACAACATACGAAGGCGCCTGGAGGGTGCTATTCAAGGGCGTCGAAGCCCCCGCATCCGCGACGGAAGATCGCGGATTCAGTTTGAAGTGTCCAACCGACGAGGTAAGTGATTCAATCCCATCACGGGACACTTGTGATAATTATCTTTTAATAGGATCTCATTCTGCCACTTCCTTTGACAGGAATGGATGGAGAAGGTCGAGCTGCTTATCAGCCCGGCTCCCATGCCAGAAGACCCAGTGGACGCCCGCTTAATAGGGCTGCTGGTTCCGGCACCGCACGTGGTGCCGGAGAAGAAGGCCAAGAAGGTGGCCACGGGGACTCAAAAGAGTTCCCGCAATCAGGCGTCTGACAACGATGAGGACTCCTCCCCTGAAGACAAGGAGGAGGAGTATTCTCTCCCGGAGGAGGGAGAGAAGAAAAGGAAGGCTTCCCCAATCGGGGAGGCCGAAGGGTCCAAGAGGGGGAGAACTATCCCCTCGGACAGTTTCGCCAACATCAACGTTGGCGAGGATGAGTGGCCTCCAAGGGCCAGGCGTCCGGCAAGATCGTAAGTATCCGGATCCTTGATGTGTAATTTCTTTTACGTCACGTAGTGTTCTTCTAATGCCGTGTTCTGTCCGTAGTCCGGCCAATGATGATCTTCCCGCCTCATCAAGCGGGTCATTGGCCTCATCGGATGTGAATTCCATCCCGACTGCCTCTACCCCACGCGCCGACGAGGACGCCGAGGTGGGATCCCAAAGAGGGAACCATCAGGAGGAGGCTCCGGAGGCGCCGTCAGGCAGCCTCCCGGACTTTGTGCCGGACTCTACACCGGAACCCGCAGTGGTTCTAGAGTCCGGCAAGCGGCCCCTTCGAAAGAAGGGCGGGACCGTGACACCGGCGGCCTCCGTCCAACCGGAGGCGCCGGATAACCTGTTGGAGGCGCTTAAAGGCGCTTCCATCGAGGAAGAACACCGCACTATCATGAGTGCGGTGATTAAGAAGGTTCAGCTCGCTAAGAGCGGGCTGACCGAAGCCTGCAGCAGCCTTCTAACAGGCTTTGAGGTAAGAAGTTAAAATTATGTAATGTAATACCGCATAGACAATAGCCCCTGATGCTTAGTTCGGTGTTCGGAAAGAAAAGCCGGACTGAGGATCTAACAAGATAGACGCAGGGTTGCCTAAAATATGTCAATATGGGTTTGCAGGCTGCGCTGCTGACCTCTGCCGCACTAACGGCGGAGGTCGATGTGCTGAAGAAGGATCTCGAGCGGTCCGAGCAAGAGCTCGGCCGTGCCAAGAAGCAGCTCGAGGAAAAAGAAGGTGAATAACACCTCTTTGAATAAGTACCTTACAGAAAAGGATTTTGGTTGCAAATAAAATTAACAAGGATAATATGTGTATTGCAGGGGCCACTAACGAGGTGGCAGCCCTGAAGGATGCTGTGTCCGCGGCCGAACGCAGTGCGGCCGCGGAACGGGCTGAGCGAGAAAAGCAAGAGGCACGGGTGGCGGAAGTTCGGCAAGATCTCTAAGCTCTCATGGAAAAACATGAGAGTTTGGAGCGTGACTCCAAGACTCGAGAGTCCGAGCTTGCCTCGGCTCTCGAAAGTGCCAAGTCCGCCAAGGCCAAGGCCCAGAAGGCCCTTCAGGAAGTAGAGGACATAAAGAAGATAGCGGCGGGTAAGGCGTTTTTCATGCAAAGCATGCATGTTAATGTGAATTACCGCATACTTACCCGAATTCAGAGCTCTCCAGGGGCGTTTGCAGATCTGCCGTGTAGTGCGTCTGATGCCGCCGCATTCTATCGTGGCGAGGAGGGGAGCTCGATGGAGATGGTCTTCTGGTCTCAGTACGCTGAGGCCGGCCATCCGGTGCCCCCAAGCGACCAGCTGAAGCAGCTGGTCGAACTCCACAAGGTAGCTGAGGAGGCCATGAAGGGCCTCATAGTCCGGCTGTGGCCTGGACAGGCCATGCCTGGAAGGTACTTTGGCCTCGTGCGGCGGCTGTTGGATGCATGCCCCAGGCTGGATGTGATCAAGCGCTCCGCCTGTATTGAAGGCGCTCGTCGGGCCCTTGCCCGCATAAAGGTGCAATGGGGCAAACTGGATGCGGAGAAGCTTCTCACGGATCCGCCGCCGCCGGGCAAGGAGCATCGCACGCCGGAGCGGTATTATAAAGTTGTCCTGAAGGGAGCCTGCGATATTGCAGATGAGTGCTCCCGAGATGTAATCTTTGAGTGAACTCGCTGTGTATTTATCCTGTGCGCTGAAAACTTCGTTCCTATGCGCCATGAGCAACGCTTGTTTAATTTAAAATATTACCTTCTGTGCGGCCATTTGTAAAATCTGAGAGATGGCAAGTCGTTGGCTTCAGCCCCCAAGCCACAAGTGCTGGGGTGTTCGGGATAAACATGAGCACTCTTGTTCCCATTGTTGGGTCCATCGTGGGAGGCGCTCAACACAACGAACAAGGCAACCGGACTTATAATGCTTGAACACTCTCACTTAGCCATAGAATTCTATAATTTTAAATTTCGGTGAAGCCCCTGGTATTCGGAAGACCGAATCTGGGGCGCTATCCACGCCTTCATCGGACATTATCCGGAACTTCGCTCGAAGCAGCGTGAGTCTTTAAGGACCCGAAAAAACCTCTCGAACAGCGACCAGTCTCTCGCCTTATCATGCCAGTCAGTTTTAGCTTTCTCCACTGAGGCGTTAACCCGGCTCAACCGGGGCGCAATCGCAGTGGTTCTCCCAATGCCACCTTAGCCGACAGAACGGAACGTAAGGCACCAAAACGTGGGAGCCGGGCAAACCCAACTATTGACCCAAGACTTGATTCGGAGCCGATTCATATAATGCTATAAGTTCGGGGTGCCGCACTTGTGAAAGTGTTCGGACTTTATCACACCATAAATTGGGGAACAGAAGCCCCTGGCGTATTCAGCCGTACCAAAATATACGGGTGCAAGATGTCATGTAATGAACATATATATAAAAGGTAATGCAATTGCGAATAAAAAGGTGCTGCATTATATATGAAAGAAAGTCTGCTGATGGAGCGGACCGATACAAATAGTGCAGTAAGCGAGGGATTTGGACTCAATAAACATGTCCCCCTCCAGGGATGAGCTGCGGACTTGGTGTATATAATCGAATTTAATGCTCGTAATTGAGACCACCTGAGAGTTCGTCGCGGCCTTCTTTAGTCCCTGACTATTGCATCATGAGTTCGGCAGGTTCGCCACCGGACAGGGCTTCTGTTTAACGGAGTCCTGTGTACACAAAGTAGTAAACTGAAAAAGAAAAAAAGGGGGGCACACTTGCGAGCCCCTGGTGTGGTCGAGCCGCACTCTGGGTCCATTGCGATCGTGCCCCTTTCCCTGCGCCCATGGTATCTCCAAAGCGTAATGATGTACACGGAGTGCTATTCTTGCGATCATGCGCGGGCGAGGGTTGGGGCCACATTGCTACGCGTGCTCTGATCGCACCAGGTGGTCTTGGTTGGCATTGCTCTGGGCGCGCTTTGCTGTGTCCGGCTTTTTAACTACCGGACTTGAGAATTGCCTTAGAAGGCTGCTCTGTACTTCTGTCGCGAGAGCCGCTGTATGTTCCTCCGTTCGGAGGGAGCGTTCCGTATTCCCATTGACCGTGATGACTCCACGAGGGCCTGGCATCTTGAGCTTTAGGTATGCATAATGCGGCACCGCGTTGAATTTTGCAAACGCGGTTCGTCCGAGCAGGGCGTGATAGCCACTGCGAAACGGGACTATGTCGAAGATTAACTCTTCGCTCCGGAAATTATCCGGCGATCCGAAGACCACTTCCAGTGTGACTGAGCCTGTACAGTTGGCTTCCACTCCTGGGATGACACCTTTAAAGGTTGTCTTTGTAGGTTTAATCCTGGATGGGTCTATGCCCATTTTGCGCACTGTATCCTGATAAAGCAGGTTCAGGCTGCTGCCGCCGTCCATTAGGACTCTCGTGAGGTGAAATCCATCAACGATTGGGTCTAAAACCAATGCGGCAAATCCGCCGTGGCGTATGCTGGTCAGATGGTCTCTTCGATCGAAAGTGATCGGACAAGAGGACCATGGATTGAACTTTGGGGCGACTGGCTCCATCGCATAGACGTCCCTTAGTGCGTGTTTCCTCTCCCTCTTGGGTATGTGGGTCGCGTATATCATATTCACCATCCGTACTTGTGGGGGGAAACCCTTCTGTCCTCTGCTGTTCGGCGGTCGGGTCTCTTCCTCGTCGTCGCTGTTTAGCCCCTTGTCATTGTTTTCGGCAATTAACTTGCCGGCCTGCTTGAACACCCAGCAATCTCTATTGGTGTGGTTAGCTGGCTTTTCGGAGGTGCCATGTATCTGGCATAAGCGGTCGAGTATTCGGTCCAGATTGGACGGACCCGGAGTAGTTCTTTTGAATGGCTTCTTCCGCTGACCGGGTTTAGAGCCTCGGAATCCGGCATTGACTGCCATATCCTCCTTATCGTCGCCGTTAATGTGGCGCTTGTTTTTGTTTCGACGTGACCTGCCGTTGTTGTCCTTTGTATCCGGACTGCCAGAATTTTTACGGAGGTTGTTGCTACGGGCTAGCCAGCTGCCCTCTCCCGCACAAAAGCGGGTCATTAATGATGTGAGGGCTGCCATGGATTTCGGCTTTTCCTGCCCCAGGTGCCGGGCTAGCCATTCGTCCCGGATGTTGTGTTTGAAGGCTGAAAGGGCCTCTGCATCCGGACAGTCGACGATTTGGTTTTTCTTTGTCACGAACCGTGTCCACAATTGTCTGGCCGATTCGTCTGGCTGCTGAATGATGTGGCTTAGGTCATTGGCGTCTGGTGGTCGCACATACGTGCCCTAGAAGTTGTCGAGGAATGCGGCTTCCAGGTCCTCCCAGCACCCAATTGACTCTGCGGGCAAGCTGTTTAGCCAATGCCGAGCTGGTCCTTTAAGTTTGAGTGGGAGGTACTTGATGGCATGGAGATCGTCACCGCGGGCCATATGAATGTGGAGAAGATAGTCTTCGATCCAAACCGCGGGGTCTGTTGTGCCATCGTAAGATTCGATGTTTACGGGTTTAAACCCTTTGGGGACTTGACGATCCATTACTTCGTCAGTGAAGCATAGAGGGTGTGCGGCGCCCCTGTAATGAGCGATATCGCGACGCAGCTCAAGAGAGCGCTGTCTGCTGTGTTCGGCCCGGCCGGGGTTATTATGTCCGGCGCGACGGTATTTGTCGTGGGTCGTAGGGCGCCCACGTGATCCGTAGATGGATCTGGATTGTCTTGCCTTGTCCTCCAATATGTCTCGCAAGTCCGGCGCGTTCCCTCTTGGCTTCGTACTTTTGGAGCGATGCCGGGGTACGGTCTTGGCTGGGGGCCTGGATGCCTCTCTGTCACGACCACGGGGTGGTCGGTCGGCCATATCGTGTGCTGGTGATGAAGGTATGTATGCTTCCTCCTCTAATCGGGGGAGCAGCTTGCGTCTTGGGTAAATTTTGGAGGGGCGTTCGAGTTTATACTCTTCGGCCGCGAGGACTTCGGTCCATCGATCGGCTAGCAGGTCTTGATCAGCTTGGAGCTCCTGCTGCTTTTTCTTTAGGCTGTTTGCCGTGGCGATAAGCCTGCGCTTGAAGCGCTCTTGTTCGACGGGATCCTTAGGTACGGCGAACTCATCATCGTTGAGGCTTGCTTTGTCTTTGGAGGGAGGCATATAGTTATCATCCTCAACCCCTTCGTCTGCCGCCCTCTCATGGGGGCTTGCTTCTGCGTCCTCCTGCGCTGAGTCTTGCTGGAGGGGATTGTCTTCGGCACTCTCCGGAGTATTATTATCTCCTGTGCCGGAATCTCCATTCTTGCTGTGGCGGGATTTAGAGTGGCGCCGCTGACGTCGGCGTTTGGGCCGCTTCTTTAGAGAATCTGCCTTCGCTGCTTCTTCGCCATCCCCTTCTTTTGGGGTGTCCACCATATATATGTCGTATGACGAGGTGGACTTCCAGTGCCCTGTAGGCGCTGGTTCCTGTTCGTCTCCGGCATCGTCGTCCATAGCGTCAATGTCGTCGGAGTCGTAGTCTAGCATGTCGGTTAGATCATCGACAGTGGCTACAAAGTGGGTGGTGGGTGGGCTCTGAATTTCTTCGTCGTCCGAACCCCAACCATCCTGGCCATAGTCCGGCCAGGACTCTCCTGATAACGAGAGATGCTTTAGTGAATTCAAGATATCGCCAAAAGGCGAGTATTGGAAGATGTCCGCGGCGGTGAATTCCATGACCGGCGCCCAATCCGGATCGATTGGTAGGGGCGCGGGAGGTTCGGAGTCTGGCGAGGAGTCCGGCGCCTCGGAATCACGAGTTTCGCAGGGGACAAGATCAGTGTTCGACTCCATCGCCGTGGATGTTGAAGCCCCCAGGGCGGCGTCTATCCACCGGCCCTCGATATGGGCGATCGGCTCCGGGCTAATGGCCGGAGTGGATCCGGGTGCGGCCACCAGAGCACTGTTCGGTGGCAAAGCTAGATCATGCCCGTCGTCACAGTGCGGCGCGCTTGGCTGTGGCTCGGGTCCGTCGAAGATCAAGTCTCCGCGGACATTGGCCGTGAAGTTTAAGCTTCCGAATCTGACCTGACGGCCAGGGGCGTAGCTTTCAATCTGCTCCAGATGGCCAAGAGAATTGTCCCGCAGCGCGAAGCCGCCGAATACGAAGATCTGTCCGGGGAGAAAAATCTCACCCAGGACAGCGTCGTTGGTTGAAGATGCCATCAAGCCTATCGGTGACGACACAGAGGAACTCTCAATGAAAGCACCAATGTCGGTGTCAAAACCGGCGGATCTCGGGTAGGGGGTCCCGAACTGTGCGTCTAGGCAGATGGTAACAGGAGACAAGGGACACAATGTTTTACCCAGGTTCGGGCCCTCTCGATGGAGGTGAAACCCTACGTCCTGCTTGATTAATATTGATGATATGGGTAGTACAAGAGTAGATCTACCACGAGATCAAGGAGGCTAAACCCTAGAAGCTAGCCTATGGTATGATTGTTGTAATGTATGTTGTCCTATGGACTAAAGCCCTCCGGTTTATATAGACACTGGAGGAGGCTAGGTTACACAGAGTCGGTTACAATGGTAGGAGATCTACATATCCGTATTGCAAAGCTTGCCTTCCACGCCAAGGAAAGTACCATCCGGACACGAGCCGGAGTCTTCAATCTTCTATCTTCGTAGTCTTGGAGTCCGGCGGATAATGATAGTCCGGTTGTCCGGACACCCCCTAGTCCAGGACTCCCTCAGGCGTCCCCAAGCTTAGGCTCTTGCCACTCCTTATTCCATTGTCCATCAAATCTTTACCCAAAACTTGAAAACTTCACAACACAAAACTCAACAGGAAATCTTATAAGCTCCGTTAGTGAAAGAAAACAAAACCACCACATAAGGTACTGTAATGAACTCATGCTTTATTTATTTTGGTGTTAAAACTACTGTATTCCAAGTTCTCTATGGTTCATACCACTTAATACTAGCCATAGATGCATCAAAATAAGCAAACAACACACGAAAAACAGAATCTTACAAAAACAGAATGTTCTGTAGCAATCTGTAACTAACGCAAACTTCCGGAACTCTAAAAATCCTACCAAAATAGGAAGTCCTGGAAAAATTTTCTATTGATCAGCAGCAAAAAGAATCAACACAAAATCACGTTTTCTGTGATTTAACAAAACTAATTTCGTGCGTGCAAAGTTTCTGTTTTTCAGCAGAGTCAAGTTAACTATCACCATAGGTTATCCTATAGGTTCTACTTGGCACAAACACTAATTAAAACATAAAAACACATCTAAACAGAAGCTGGATGGAAAATTTACTACTAAACAGAAACAAAAACAAAAAACACAAGTAAAATTGGGTTGCCTCCCAACTAGCGCTGTCGTTTAACGCCCCTAGCTAGGCATAAAAGCGAAGATAGATCTAAGTAGTGCCATCTTTGGCACTCAATTCATAAGTAGCCCGCATGATAGATTCATAAGGTAATTTAATTTTCTTTCTTGGAAAGTGCTCCATGCCTCTCCTTAATGGAAATTGGAATCTAATGTTCCCTTCCTACATATCAATAATCGCGCCAATCATTCTAAGGAAAGGTCTACCAAGAATAATAGGGCAAGAAAGATTGCAATCTATATCAAGAACGATAAAATCTACGGGCACCAAATTTTCTATTTGCAACAATGAGAACATCGTTGATCCTTCCCATTGGCTTTTTAGTGGTGGAATCCGCAAGGTGCAAATTTAAAGAGCAATCATCAAGATAATGGAAACCTAGAATATCACATAAAGTTTTCAGAATTGTGGAAACACTAGCACCCAAATCACACAAAGCATAACACTCATGATCTTTAATTCTACTCTTTATAGTAGGTTCCCACTCATCATTAAGTTTTCTAGGTATAGAAACTTCCAAATTAAGTTTTTCATCATAATATTGCATCAAGGCATCAACAATATGTTTGGTAAAAGCTTTATTTTGACTATAAGCATGAGGAGAATTAACAACGGATTGCAACAAGGAAATACAACCTTCTAAAGAAAAATTATCATAATCAAACTCCTTGAGATCCGAGATAGTGGGTTCAATGCTATTTAAAGTCATGACCTCTCTAATCCCACTTTTACCAAATTTAGCATCAAGATCTAAAAACTTCGAATTATTGGGACGCCTTCTAACTAAAGTTGACTCATCTCCAGTCCCATTTTTATCAAGATTCATATTGCAAAACAAAGATCTAATGGAAGACACATCAATAACTTTAAGATCTTCATCATTATTTTCATCTAACTTTTCTGGTTTGGCAGCCATCTTATTGACTAAGGTAGCTTGCTTATCAGAAATTTGGGCTATAGCATTTTCAAGCCGGGTAATTTGAGAGTTCACACCATAAAATTCTTTATACATATCATCAAGCTCTTTGTTCATAAACCCCCAAACCCCTTTTTGTTCCTTAAGCTCTTTTCTGAAGAAATTATGATGCTCAAATTGGAAAGTCATAAAACTTCTAATGTTTGATTCAATCTCTTCCAACCTTCTAAGAAGGGGGTCGGTACTCTTACGTAAAGCCATAAGGATAAACAAGCACACAAAAAGACAAGCGAGAGAGAGAGGGAGATTGGGAAAGTGTGGACAAATAAAACGGCAAGGGTGAAGTGGGGGAGAGGAAAACGAGAGGCAAATGGCAAATAATGTAAATGCGAGGGAGATGAGTTTGTGATGGGTACTTGGTATGTCTTGACTTGAGCGAAGACCTCCCCGGCAACGGCGCCAGAAATCCTTCTTGCTACGTCTTGAGCTTGCGTTGGTTTTCCTTGAAGAGGAAAGGGTGATGCAGCAATAGTAGCGTAAGTATTTTCCTTAGTTTTTGAGAACCAAGGTATCAATCCAGTAGGAGGCTCCTCAAAAGTCCCATGCACCATCGAAAACAAACAAAGAACTCGCAACCAACGCAATAGAGGGGTTGTCAATCCCTTCACGACCACTTGCAAAAGTGAGATCTGATAGAGATGGTATAATAAGATAAATATATTTTTGGTATTTTATGATATAGATGCGAAAAGTAAAGATGCAAATAAAAGTAGATTGAAAGCTTATATGATACTCCCTCCGTCCGGAAATACTTGTCATTTAAATGGATGTATCTAGATGTATTTTAGTTCTAGATACATCCATTTTCATCAATTTTGATGACAAGTAATTCCGGACGGAGGGAGTAAAAGATAGACCCGGGGGCCATAGGTTTCACTAGTGGCTTCTCTCAAGATAGCATAAGTATTACGGTGGGTGAACAAATTACTGTCGAGCAATTGATAGAAAAGCGAATAATTATGAGATTATCTAGGCATGATCATGTATATAGGCATCACGTCCGTGACAAGTAGACCGACTCCTGCCTGCATCTACTACTATTCTCCACACATCAACCGCTATCCAGCATGCATCTAGAGTATTAAGTTCATAAGAACAGAGTAACACATTAAGAAAGATGACATGATGTAGAGGGATAAACTCAAGCAATATGATATAAACCCCATCTTTTTATCCTCGATGGCAACAATACAATACGTGCCTTGCAACCCCTGCTGTCACTGGGTAAGGACACCACAAGATTGAACCCAAAGCTAAGCACTTCTCCCATGGCAAGAAAGATCAATCTAGTAGGCCAAACCAAACTGATAATTCGAAGAGACTTGTAAAGAAAACTCAATCATACATAAAAGAATGCAGAGGAGATTCAAATATTTCTCATAGATAAACTTGATCATAAACCCACAATTCATCGGATCTCGATAAACACACCGCAAAAAGAGTTACATCGAATAGATCTCCACAAGAGAGGGGGAGAACATTGTATTGAGATCCAAAAAGAGAGAAGAAGCCATCTAGCTAATAACTATGGACCCGAAGGTCTGTGGTAAACTACTCACAACTCATCGGAAGGGTTATGGTGTTGATGTAGAAGCCCTCCGTGGTCGATTCCCCCTCCGGCGGAGCGTCGGCGAAGGCTCCAAGATGGGATCTCACGGATACAGAAGGTTACGGCGGTGGAAATTGTTTTTCATTGGCTCCCTGGATGTTTTCGGGGTACGTGGGTATATATAGGAGGAAGAAGTACGTCGGTGGCTGCCCGAGGGGCCCACGAGATAGGGGGCGCGCCCAGGGGTGGGCGCGCCCTCCTATCTCCTGTCCGCCTCGATCGCTTCTTGAGTTGCACTCCAAGTCCTCTGGATCACGTTCGTTCCAAAAATCACGCTCCCGAAGGTTTCATTCCGTTTGGACTCCGTTTGATATTCCTTTTCTTCGAAATACTGAAATAGGCAAAAAACAGCAATACGGGTTGGGCCTCCGGTTAGTAGGTTAGTCCCAAAAATGATATAAATGTGTAAAATAAAGCCCATAAACATACAAAAGGGGGTAATATAATAGCATGGAACAATAAAAAATTATAGATACGTTGGAGACGTATCAACGGGAACCAGCGCCCCACGACACATCCAAGTACAGGGGCGCTGCAAACCCCCTGTGCTTCACCAATGAGGTGCTGGATCATGAATTTCCAGAGGGGTTTAAACCCGTAAACACCATGGCATACGACGGAACGACAAACCCTGCAGTCTGGATTGAGGACTTTATTCTTCACATCCATATGGCTCGCGGAGACGACCACGCCATCAAATACCTACCCCTCAAATTGAAAGGACCAGCTCGGCACTGGTTGAAAAGCCTCCCTGAAAACTCAATTGGAAGTTGGGAGGAACTCAAGGACGCTTTCAGGGCTAATTTTCAAGGGACCTATGTCCGACCTCCGGATGCAGACAATTTAAGTCACATGATCCAACAACCTAGAGAGTCAGCCCGTAAGCTTTGGAACAGATTTCTCACCAAGAAGAACCAAATCGTCGACTGTCCGGATGGTGAGGCCCTAGCAGCTTTCAAACACAGTGTCCGGGATGAATGGCTCACCAGACACCTCGGCCAAGATAAGCCGAGGACAATGGCAGCCCTAACAACTCTCATGACCCGCTTTTGCGCGGGCGAGGACAGTTGGTTGGCCCGCAGCGGCACCAGCGAGCCAGGCACATCCGAAATCAGGGATGGCAATGGGAAACCGCGACGCAATAAAAACAAGCGCCAAAATAATGAAGACAGCCCAGACAACACAGTGGTAAACGCCGGATTCAGGGGCTCTCGACCCTGTCAACGGAAAAAGCCATTTAAAGGTAGCAGAGATGGACCGTCCAACCTAAATAAAATTCTAGACAGATCCTGTCAGATTCACGGCACCCCCGAGAAACCTGCGAATCACACCAACAGAGAATGCTGGGTCTTCAAGCAGGCCAGCAAGCTAAACGCCGAACACAAGGGGAGGGAGCTGCCAAGTGAAGACGAGGACGAACCTCGCCAGCCGAACACTGAGGGACAAATTTTTTTTCCACCAGAGGTCAAAATAGTGAACATGATTTACGCAACCCACATACCAAAAAAGGAAGCACAAACGCGCACTCCGAGATGTATACGCTGTAGAGCCCGTCGCCCCCAAATTCAACCCATGGTCGGCCTGCCCGATCACTTTCGATCGCAGGGATCATCCGACTAGTATCAGGCAAGGAGGTTCGGCTGCCTTGGTGCTCGACCAAATAATTGACGGTGGCAGTAGTCTTAATCTGATATAGCAGGACACTGTCCGCAAGATGGGGATAGACCCGTCAAGAATCAGCCAAAGCAATACTACCTTTAAAAGAGTAATACCAGGCATAGAGGCCCGCTGCACGGGCTCTCTAACACTAGAGGTTGTATTCGGTTCTCCCGACAACTTCCGAAGCGAAGAACTAATCTTCGACATCGCTCCATTCCGAAGCGGCTACCATGCACTACTCGGAAGAACGGCATTCACTCGTTTCAATGCAGTACTGCACTACACTTATCTTAAACTTAAGATGCCCGGTCCATGTGGCATCATCACAATTAGCGGAAATAGAGAGCATTCCTTGCGTGTGAAGAATATGTGGCGGCTCTAGCAGCCGAACCACTGAACGACCTCTCCAGCCCAAGTAACTAATCGGTTGTTGAGACCACGGACACGGCTAGACGTGTTCGGCGCACCATTAGTTGTAGCAGCCCAGATAAACCTGAGCTTGATTAATGGCTATGCCCCCATATGTGGTGCTAGGGGCTGCCCGCATGTAAAAGGGTCCATATTTTGGCTTGATCCTATTAATACTCAATAGATTAAACTCTCATGGTTCATTAAGAATAACCAACTTTTCACACGGTCACACCAGATTCTTTCACCTGGGCTTTTCCTTGTTTTACAGATGACCATCGTGCTACACCCTTCCAGGATACGACACAACGGGGACAAAGGCGCAGACGTGCAGCAGGGCCCCGTTAAAAGGTTTCTTTTTAGATTAAGACCCTGTGTAAACCTTTTTTTATTGTCTCTTGTTGCCTCACACCCTCCGGGCACTTAAAATAACCAAGAGGGATACTGCCGTCATCGGCAAGCTTATGATTCGCCGATCTAAAATAGACGTTACAAGGGCAGCATTCAATGTGTTTTTGGGATTTATGCCCTCACCACACCTGCTCTTTCATCACGCCGGATTAATGCATGTACCCGGAAATTCAGGGATCATTATCGAGGGCGTTACTCAGCCCAGTATATGTTGTAAAGTCCGAATACCTTCGGGAGTGTTCAGCATCACGAGTTTGGCCTTATATGCATCAGCTCTGAATCATGTCTTTGGTCAATAGTTGGGTTTGCCCGGCTCCCGTGTTCTGCTACCTTACGTTCCGCTCTATCGGCTAAGGTGGCACCGGGAGAACTACTGCGATTGTGCCCTGGTTCATCCGGATGAGCACCCAGTAGAGAAAGCCGAAAACTGACTGTCATGATAAAGCGAGAGACTGGTCAACCACTCGATGACTCAGCGGAATCTTCGCGATTCTTCCGCATCAACGAAGGACCGGTTGCCGGTCACATATGTACACGCACCGTATTCGGATGAACACGGACATACCAGGGGCTATATAGTAGCCCCACCGTCAAACTCCTATGGCTAAGTGAAAGTGTTAAAGCTATATAGTCCGATTGCCTCGTTCGCCATGCTACCACCTCCTTAAACGGACCAAGACGTTGGATCAAGTGTGATTACACGCTTTGCCGAACACCCCCGCATTATATGCGAGGGGGCTGAAGCCGACGACTGCAAACTTTCAGGTTATATACATATATACATAAGCGGCCGCACAGGAGGCACTACAATACTTTACGGGCAAAAGTATAAATATAGCCTTTATTATCAAAAGCATAGTTTTTACAATCAAGACACATGTCACTGGAACATGGTATTCTTTGAGCACTGAGCCTCTATTAAATGGGCACCTTCTAAGACTTCTTCAAAATAGTGCTAGGGCGAGTCCTGGCCTTCGGGCGGACCCCTGGTTGCGATATTGGTCGCCTCCATCTTCGCCCAATACGTCTTAACAAGGGCAAGAGCCATCCGCGCACCCTCTATGCACACCGACCTCTTGACAGCATCGATATGCGGCACAATACGAATAAATCGTTGCAAATAACTATCCGGACTTGGTTCCTTCGGCCACAAATGATCCATGATAGCCTTCATGGCAAGCCCGGACAACCTATGGAGCTCGGCCCACTCGGCCATTTGCTCATTCAACAGCAGCGGACGCCTTGGATTACTGAACTGCGACCAGAACATTCTTTTCACCTCATGATCTTTTCGATCTTTGAAATACTTCGTTGCATCAGCAGCACTCATTGCTAAATCCAAGTATGCGTCTGAAGAACTCCACAGTTGATCAAGAGGGGCATACTTCGGATCGCCGAACTTCATTCGCAATAAAAAGGGCTTCCCAGCCGCGATATCACCGGCTTGCCAAAGCTCCTCCCGCGCCGCTCTGATTTTGGAGTGAGTCTCCTTTGCTTCTTGCAAGGCCTTCTTTAGGTCAGCCTTTTTCATTTGGTTTTCCCTTTTGAGAAGCTCATATCGGCTGGCGGCATTTTTCATCTCAAGAGCCATGTTGGCTATTTTATCCTCACTTTGGCGATGAGCAGCCTGTTCGGCTTTTAATTCTTTGGCTGCCTTCAGGGCAGCCGCATCACTTCTCCTGGCTTGCTCCTTGGCCCGGGCAAGTTCTGCCCGAAGGGTCTCCACGGCGGCAGCTCCATCTGCAGTCAAAGCATATTATAAATGCTAGCATCATGCTCTTATTAATATTTGCTGACCACCCAAATATACATACCATGTGCCTCGTCAAGCCCCTTGTTCACAAGCGTGATGTCCGCATCCGCCACGTCAAGTTGCCGCCTCAGTTCGGCAAATTCCGCAGTCCGGCCAGCCGCCTGATCTGCAGCCACCTGCGCATAAAAGCAGTGCTATCATTACCTGAGACTATGATCCTCTGCTCGCCTCGTCCGGACGGCAACCAGAGTCTCAGGGGCTACTATCTATACAAAGCACACCTTGCGTGTACGGTACAATCAAATATATATATATATATATATATATCACTTTCCGTACCTCAAGCCTCTTAACAGGCTCGTAAAAGCTTCATTCAACCCGCTTTTCGCAGATGAAATCCTCTCCACCACCGTACCCATTAAGGTACGATGTGCCTCTGATATATCCGCTAGCTGCAGAAGACCCATCAATGTGTCCGGTTGTACATCGAACAATCTCGGCCTTTTTCTGTTGGTCTCCTTAGGAGCCGAGAACTCCGGACTTTGGGCGTCCGAAGAGTTACCTTCTGGCCTTTGCGGGTCGGGAGAGATCCTTCGGGATGACACCTCAGGGTCGTCTGCCTCATGAGGCGGGGAAGCAGGAGGAGGAGTTTCGCTCTCCATCATCTCCGGAAGAAGATCCCCCGAGGACGAACATTGTTGAGAAGGGCTATGAGTCAGACTGCAAAACATATGTCTCGGTTGTTATTCTCAGGAAAAGAGCGGGGCATGCTTACTAAAGTGCCTTTGTTCACTTACGGCTCGGTCGACGGCTGGCCCCCTTGTGGGCGCTATGCAGTAAGGATGCTCTCCTGGGTAGGGCCCCCTGGTGAAGGTTTCTTCCCTCGTTTGGAAACCTCTGTTTCCAAGTCTTCAGGGGCGATCGTCCTTTTCTTCCCGTGGGGAGAGGGGATTCTAGATTCTCCTCCCCAATCATCCTCCAACACGGGAGCACTAATTCCCCCAGTTAGGATGCGTAATGTACCTCCAGCATGAAGCCTGCTTCTGGCTTCCCTATTCCTCCCCTCGTCCTCCCCTGATGGCACTTGATAAGGTGCGCAAGCCAGCATCCTGGTCAGTACAGGATCTGGCGAGCCTTGAGAAGAGGGGCCGAACTCCTGATCCTCTCCACCTTTCTTATCCAGTCCTAGCCAAGAGTGGTTCTTCATAATAATGTTGTGACAAATATAATGACAGCATGTTCGGCCATGGAGGTACTTACTTGGGTATCTGGACGGTTGCAGTTGAGACCCGCATCCTCTGTTGTGTCCGGACACTTTATTCGCGATCCGAAGAATAATCGATACGTCCCTTCGAGCGTCACGCTGAAGAAGTGTTGAATGGTTTGCGGTCCTTACGGGTTGAACTCCCACATATGGAGAGATCGACGTTGGCATGGCAGGATTCGACGAACTAACATTACTTGAATTACTTTGACGAGACTGATATCCCTCTTGAGGAGATCTCGGATGCGGCTTTGCAATGTCAGCATGTCATTAACCGGTCCCCAGTACAGCCCCTTGTTGACCCATGATGCAAGCTGTGGTGGAGGGGCAGAGCGGAAGGCCGGGGCGGCTGCCCACTTTGTACCTCGGGGAGCTGTGATATAAAACCACTCCTGTTGCCATAGGTCAGACACCTCCGGGAAGGAACCCTTTGGCCATAAGGCGCCGACACCTTTGCTTATTATAGCGCCTCCGCACCCCGCGTGTCGCCCGTCGATCATCTTTGGCTTCACATTGATGGTCTTGAGCCATAAGCCGAAGTGTGGGGTAACGCAGAGGAAGGCCTCACACACGACAATAAACGACGAGATGTGAAGGAAGGAATCTGGAGCTAGATCATGAAAATCTAGCCTGTAATAGAACATGAGCCCTCTAACAAAGGGATGAAGACCGAAGCCTAGCCTTCGGATGAAGTGGGAGATGAATACAACGCTCTCGTTGGGTTTGGGAGTAGGAACAACCTGCCCTTGGGCAGGAAGCCTGTGAAGGATTTCGGCGGTCAGATACCTAGCCTTCCTAAGCTTCTTGATGTCCTCCTCTGTGACAGAAGAGGCCATCCACTGGCCTTGAGGGTTGGATCCAGACATGATTGAAGGTTCAGAGCACGTGGACTGAACCTTGGGTGTTTGAACTCGAGGTAGGAGAAGGGAAGGATCAGGCGTGGAAAAAAAGAGTAGGTCTTGGCCTCTTTATAAAAAGGATGAATGTCAAGCGTCCTCCACGCGGCTGTTTGGAACTTGCCTAAACCGAGGAGTCATACTGACGGCACGGTTGGGTTACCCACGCCCGTATTGATGAGAATCCTGTGATAAGGGGAACACGATCTCTGCTTTGACAAGACGTGCCAATAAAACCGCCTCACAGGACGTGCAATGCCAGGTTGGGGGAAATGGTTCTGATAATAACCGGGTCGCGGCGTGATGTCATGCTATGGAAAAGTTGTCAGCAGATTAGACTTGTGGAATATTGTGCTCTCTACGGTGGTATGTGGAATTTATTTTGCAGAGCCGGACATGATCCTTGTGTTCAAGATCTTCTATGGAGTATTCAAAGAAGGAACTCGCCTTGCAATGCTGAAGACAATCTGCGCACCGGACTCATCGTCATTGAAGTCTGGTTCAGGGGCTACTGAGGGAGTCCAGGATTAGGGGGTCCTCGGACAGCCGGACTATATGCTTATGCCGGACTGTTGGACTATGAAGATACAACATTGAAGACTTCGTCCCGTGTCCGGGTGGGACTCTCCTTTGCGTGGAAGGCAAGCTTGGCAATTTGGATATGTAGATTTCCTTCTCTGTAACCGACTCTGTGCAACCCTAGCCCCCTCCGGTGTCTATATAAACCGGAGGGTTTAGTCCGTAGGACAAGAACAATCAGAATCATAGGCTAGCTTCTAGGGTTTAGACTCTACGATCTTGTGGTAGATCAACTCTTGTAATACTCATATCATCAAGATCAATCAAGCAGGAAGTAGGGTATTACCTTCATAGAGAGGGCCCGAACCTGGGTAAACATTATGTCCCCCGCCTCCTGTTACCATTAGCCTTAGACGCACAGTTCGGGACCCCCTACCCGAGATCCGCCGATTTTGACACCGACAGAGACATTTATGAATGGCAATGACGATGAAGGGGAAGAACACATGGTAATTGAGTATAGCCCAACCTATGAGGATGTAGTTGTGAAAGTTAGAAGTGTGTTACATTGTATGGACCCAAATGCTGAGGTTAAACTTATTGAAAGGTATGATGTTGGAGTGGGGGTGAAGTCTCGGTTGAAGAGTATGCCTATCACCTCGGAATTGCAATGGAAGGTGTATAGGGTAAAGTAGAGCAATCACAAGACAACTCACTTGAATTATTTGCCACCAAGGTTGATGCTCCTCTGCTACAAATTGGCTTGAACCGGCATGCCTCCTCCCCAATACATGATGCTAGGGTCGAGGTGTATGTCCCCAATTCTTATAGCCAATCACCAAGTAGTCAACCAAACGAAGCAGAGATGAATGATAGAGCCATATTAATTCAAGACCCAAAGATTCATGCTATGGCTCATGTTGATGATGACGATATTGGTCATGATGATGATGATGCTTATGCGGAAGAAGAAGAGATTCATTACAATCCAATAGGTAACTTGGATGTCATTGTCCATCAACAAGACATGGATCGTTGCCTCCCGTATAACTGTATGTGTGGTTATGGCTCGGATGACGAGGGTCCTAAGGAAGATTTGGATGAGGATGGATTCACGGTGCAAGAAAATTAATTCTTCAAGGAGGTGCACGACAAGGAAAGAGGACCCCCATTGTTTCGTGATCTTAGCCTTGCCGACCATGCCATTGTTGATGGTGGCATGAGACTAGGGTTGGTTGAACCAACACCATGCCCGAGAATCAGCGATCCAAGGCCAAAGGGTGAGGACAAGAATGCTCATTTGAAAAAAGGCATCAAGTTTGGGTGCTTCCAAGAGTTCAGGATGTGGTTGAGTGACTACGCCATTCGGAACCATATGCCATTTGTTGTTGGTCATTCGGACCAAGAGGTGCGTTACACCATGAAGTGTGACAAAGAAGGTTGCCCATGGAAGGTTCGTGGAAGAAAAATTCATGAAACGGGGAAATGGGAGTTGAAAAGATGTGTAGCTACTCACGAGTGCATACCACCAGACAAAGCTGACCGAAGCAAGGGCCGTCGTCAACTCACGTCAGAGTTTCTCGGCTACAAATTATTAAATGAGATATCCCATGACCCAACCGTGAAGGTGAAGTTTCTGATGAGTATTGTTGAAAAAAATGTACGGATACAAGGTCAATTATGGGAAGGTATGGAAGGCCAAGGCAAATACTATTAGGATGTTGCATGGTGATTATGCGGCCACATACAATATTCTTTCAAGGATGTTGGGAGCCATTGCACATAAGAACATAGGCATGCGGCATGGGGTTGAGGACATTGACGGAGTGTTTCATCGTACCTTCTGGAGTTTTGGGCAATTCATCGAGGCATTTAAGCATTGTCGTCTAGTGTTGTCTATAGATGGCACTTTCTTGACCGACAAATACAAGGGCAGACTAATGGTGGCAATGGCTATTCGTCCAATGATAACGTGTTTCCGGTGGCCTTTGCTTTAGTTCCTTCTGAGCATGACGACAATTGAGAGTGGTTCATGGGGCATGTGAGGACCAAGGTAAAATAAATATCTTATATTTGTGAACGAAAGGAACACATAAGTACGAGTAAAATAAATAAGAAGTACGCACGACACGGACTTTCACCTCCTCTTTATAAATAAAGGCAAAAACGGCCCCAAGCATACAAGGTGATAAGAAAACCCTCAAACAAGCACATATATTTGAACAACAATACTTGGCATGCCCCAAAGAGAAAACAAAAAGCGATACACGATTCGTTCGAGACGAGGAGTCAACTGCTAGGACACGAAGGGAGCCGACGGTCGACCACCTATCACTGCTACCATATGCTAAACATTATACTTCATCAGAAAGTTGTTGCAAGAAGACCCTCTCAACCCTTTTCTATTTTTTCCCCTAGGGTTTCCTGGGGTCCAACTCTTCCTTCAACGGCGCCGCCGAAGTACACCAAGATCGACGTAGAAATCACCATCCGACGACGGGTTCTCGAGTGGAGGACATCGAGGGATTGGCGGGACTCGCCTCCGACGACTGCATGGAGAACTTGTGCGGTGAGGAGGTGCGTGGTGGGATGGAGAAACCGGAAGTAGTGGCGGCTAGGGCTGAAGATCTAGGGGCGGGTACCGGGCTTGGTCCGGGAGACGGGGCGGTGAAGGGAGATGATGATGAAGGGAGAACGATTGGCGGGAAGGATGCGGACATGGAAAAGGGCGAGGAGGAGGAAGATTGGGATCAGTATGAGCATGGCCATGATCTAGAGGGCGCATTTGAGAATCTCAAGTTACAAGGGGAGGAGGAGGAAGATCTGGACCTATCTGGGGAGTTCGAGGACCTGATTAAGGATGTTCGCTGGATGGCGCTCTTTAGGGTTCATACCCTTCGGCCGTTTAGCCATGCTTCTCTGCTGAACTCCATGAGGAACGCATGGGCTTGTGTGCAGGGGTGACCTTCAACATTAAGGGCCCCAACTTGTTCGTGGCTCAATGCCATTGCTTGGGGGACTGGAAGCGTGTGATGGAAGGGGGACCATGGCAGTTCAGGAGAGATCCGGTGGTGTTAGTTGATTACGACGGTTTTTCAGATGTAGAAGAATATGAGCTAAACATGTATCCCCTGTGGGCAAGAATAAAAGGATTGCCGGACGGGTTGATGAGGAAGGAGCTGGCTGAGAAGGTAGCAAAGAAGGTGGGAGAACCTCCCTTTACAGTCACGGTGAATGAAGGAAGGATCAACCCATCAAACTTCTTGAGGGTTCGGGTGTTTGTTAATGTTACGATACCATTAGTAAGGTTTGTGCATATCACCTTGAAAGAGAGGAAGAGGTATTCAGTGTTCTATGAAAAACTCCCAGATTTCTGTTATTTTTGCGGGCGCATCGGACATGTTGTGGAGGAATGTGGTGATGGTGTACACGATAATGCTCTTTGCGAATGGGGGGAGTGGCTGCATTGGGTGAGTGAACCCGTGGGTTCTGGAGGCCGAGGAGGTAGAGGTGGAGCGAGTGATGGAGGTAGAGGGGGTGCTGGCCCTATAGGGGGGACGGGGAGGAAGAAGAGGTGGTAAAGGAGGTGGAACTAGAGGAGGCAGAGCAGAAGGTGCGGAGGAGAGAGGTAATGTGGATATGCAAAGGGAGGGAGGTTTGGAGCTGACAGTGGGGATGGATATCATGCAGTTTAAGATGATGAAATCGGCTGAGGAACGTACAACGAGGAAGAGGCTCGTGGATGATGATGGTGTGGCAAATGTGTGTGGTCCGGGCGGGCAAAATTCAGGAGGAAAGGTGGCTGATGCGGTCCTACGACTGGAGTATGGGGAGGCCAACAGTTTTGGAAACCAGTCGGATCCTAAAGGAACACCGGGCAAGAATCCCATAGTGAAGAGAAGGAAGGAAGGAGAGGCAGGGGTGGAGGAGAGTGAGGGAGTTGATATGGACACATCTACTCAGGCGGCCTCCGGAGAGGAGGACCGCCGAGCCCAATGAATTGCCTTAGTTGGAACTGCCGGGGAGGGGGGAACACCCGGACAGTTCGTGAGCTAGCGACGTTGTGTAAGTTGCATTCCCCCATGTTGGTCTTTTTGTGTGAAACGAGACAAAAGGAAGAGAAGATGAAACGGATCCAAGCTAAACTTGGATTGAAGGGCTTTTGTGGAGTGGATAGTAATGGATTAAGCGGTGACTTGGCGCTATATTGGAGGAAAGAATGTGTTGTTGATGTTTTGGACAAGGATGACAGATTTATTGACATTGTTATCAAAGCCCGAGAAGGTGCACCGGAGTGGAGAGCTACCTTTGTATATGGGGAGCCACGGGTGGAAAATAGACACCTAATGCGGACTAAGTTACGGAATCTGAAAGTTGCTAATAATTTGCCCTGGCTAGTTATAGGTGACTTTAATGAAGCCATGTGGGATTTTGAGCATAGCACAGATGATAGCCTTCAGGGATACCTTGGAGGTGTGTGATCTAGTTGATCTTGGGTTCACGGGCCTGCCTTTCACGTACGATAATAGAAGAGCGAGGTCGGCTAACGTCAAGGTGAGATTGGACCACGCATTAGCTACAAATGACTGGCGTAATCTGTTCGCCTTTGCTGCTGTGGAGCATATACCGTCTCCATGTTCAGACCACCTCGTTGTGTTTCTTAAAGGAGAACCGGACCCAGGACCGGTGAAGGAGAAGTGCAGAAGGTATGAGGTTTTTTGGGAGAGGGACTCGGCGCTGCCACAGGTGGTGGAAGATGCATGGGCAGCGGTAGGGGAGATTCACAGCCTCCCGCAGCTGAAAGAAGCCTTGTCTAAAACGATTACTGCGCTATGGTCATGGAGCAAGAAATTTGGCAATGTGACACGAGAATTTATGACCCTTGCTGGAGGAGCTTATGAATATGAACGCAGACAAGGAAGATATAAGGAGAGTGATGGATAAAATGAATGAGTTGTTGTATCAGGAAGAGATGATGTGGATGCAAAGATCGAGAATTGCTTGGCTAAAGGAAGGAGATCGTAATACAAAATATTTTCAAAGTAAAGTAGTTTGGAGGGCAAGGAAGAATAAGATCAGGGAGTTAACAGACAGCATTGGAATCATTCATATAGAGTTTACAGCAATGAGCCAGATTGCAAATGAGTATTTCCATAATATTTTTGCTGCGGACACTACCCTGAATGCATCCGAAGTAGTAAGCTTGTTTGAACGAGTGATCACACCAGCGGATAATGACAGGTTGTGTGCACCGTTTACTGATAAGGAGATATCCGATGCTTTGTTCCAGATTGGGCCATTGAAGGCGCCAGGCCCAGACGGTTTTTCCGCTCGTTTCTTCCAACGGAATTGGAGCACGGTGAAGGAGGGTGTGATGGCTGCAGTCCGGGATTTCTTCAGTACTGGTGTCATGCCTGAGGGTGCTAATGATACATCCATTGTGCTTATCCCAAAAATATCTAACCCCTAAAAGATGGCGGACTATAGGCCTATAAGTCTTTATAATGTCACATACAAGATAATTTCAAAATGCCTTATTAACAGATTAAGACCCTTGCTGGATGATATAATATTGGTTGAACAAAGCGCATTTATACCAGGCAGGATGATTACAGACAATGCGTTGGTTGCCTTTGAGTGTTTACATTATATTAAACAGGAGAAGGATCCTTCAAGGAGTTTTTGTGCGTATAAGCTGGACTTGTCCAAGGCTTATGATAGAGTGGATTGGGCTTTCTTGAAGCAGGTGATGCAAAGGTTAGGGTTCTCTCATCGATGGATTGACTGGATAATGGCGTGTGTCACATCGGTGAGGTATTCAATAAAATTAAATGGAACTATCCTGGATTCATTTGCACCATCGCATGGGCTACGGCAAGGAGACCCACTCTCTCTGTTCTTATTCTTATTTGTGGCAGATGGACTTTCAGCTATTTTGAAGAGTAAAGTGCAAGTTGGCAATATTGCTCCAGTAAAAATTTGCAGGAGAGCTCCGGGCATATCCCACTTGCTTTTTGCAGATGATACCATGCTGTTTTTCCAGGCATCAAGGGACCAGGCGGAGCAGGTTAAAGCAGCCTTGGATCTCTACAGCACGACCACGGGACAAAGTTTGAACTATGAAAAGTGTTTGATATTTTTTGGTGAGACATGCCCGGTCACGAATCAAGAGCAGGTCAGAGACGTTCTAAACGTCACAAGTTTGGTTTTTGAGGAGAAGTACTTGGGTCTTCCCACGCCTAAAGGACGAATGTCGAAAGATAAGTTTCAGAATTTGCAAACAAGCCTTACCAAAAGACTTGTCCAGTGGGGAGATGGATGTTTGGCACAGCCTGGTAGAGAGGTGCTTTATCAAGTCTGTCGCGCAAGCTTTACCCACGTATATAATGGGTGTGTTCAAGTTACCGTTTTTGGTGTGTGACGATCTCACGAGAATGGTGAGGAATTTTTATTGGGGATCGGAGAAGGGGAAGAGGAAGGTTCATTGGAAGGGATGGGATCATCTTATGCAGCCAAAGGAAAGAGGTGGGATTGGTTTCCGAGATTTTCGAGTATTTAACCAAGCCCTTCTGGCTCATCAGGCATGGAGATTAATCACAAGGCTGGAGAGTTTGTGTGCTCGCTTACTCAAAGCCAAATATTACCTGGCTGGTAAGTTGGAAGACACTGTGTTTGCTGGTAATGCCTCATCGTCCTGGTCGGCTATTAGTCATGGTTTGGAGCTATTGAAGAAAGGTTTAATTTGGAGAATAGGCAATGGGGGAAGTATTCAGGTGTGGCGGGATAGCTGGATTCCACGTCCATTCTCGTACACACCGATCACACGGCAGGGTGTTTGCCGCATTCGATATGTCTCTGACCTTTTGAATTACAACGGCTCCTGGAAAATTGAAATTCTGAATCAATATTTCATGCAAGCTGATATGGCCAAGATCTTAAAGATCAGAGTTTCACCCAGGCAGAACGAAGATGTCATGGGGGCCAGATAAGTTGGGGGTCTTCTCAGTAAAGAGTGTGTACCATTTGGCGTTTGATGAGGCACATAGGTCCAATGCAGCGTCCTCTAGTTCGTTGCCTTCCGGTGCGAGAAACTGTTGGAAGTTCATATGGAACTGTGGCGTGCCGCCAACGGTGGCAAATTTTGCATGGAGAGTTGCGACCGATGGGTTGCCAACGTGGAAAAATAAGCATAAGATTGGATTGGAGACCACAAGTATTTGTCCAGTCTGTAGAGTAGGCACGGAGGACAACTTTCACCCGTTCTTGAGGTGTCAACTAGGAAGAGATCTTTATTTGAGAATGGCAAAAATCTGGAGCTTACCACGCCTTCAGACAATTGTTAACTGTGGAAAGGAGTGGCTTTTGCAACTGCTAGCTCCTAGAAGTGATATGGAACGATGTATGATTCTGCTTGTTTTCTGGAGAACTTGGTATACTCGCAATGAAGTGGTGCATTATAAACCGGCGCTGCAGATGGATGTATCCGTAAGATATCTGCAGAGTTATCTTGCATCTCTGATGGCCATCAAGAATGACAGTGGTGCCGACCCAGTGAAAGGAAAGACATATATTACGATGGAGAAAAGAGGTCAAAGTGATATGCACACGGCCAAGCTGCCTGGCTGGGAGAAGCCAAAGCACGGGTGGATAAAACTAAACACAGATGGAGCTTTTGTGGCATGTGATAATGCGGGTGCTGGCATGATCTTGAGGGATGAGTTTGGCAAAATAATCTTTTCTGCTTGCAGGGCAATACAGTTTTGCCGAGACGCACCGGAGTCTGAACTTTATGCGTGCTTGGAGGGGCTATCTTCGGCGGTCCAACGTACTTCTTTACCGATTCAAGTTGAGATGGACTCCTTTGTTGCCGTAGCTATGATCACTTGTGGTGATACTGACCGATCACTTTATTCGTCGTTGGTTAATGAGATTAGGGGTTTACTAAACCTTCATCAAGCTTGTTTTACTCATATTGCTCGTTCACAGAATAAGGCGAGTGATAAGCTAGCGTCTTTTGGTCGTTCTAATAATAGAACTATGACTTGGTTAGGGTCAGCTCCTCCTGAAGTTTTGGAGGTAGTTGCTGAGGATTGTATTGATACTGTGATTGAGTAATACAAGTGTTTGAGTTCGCAAAAAAAAGGGCCCTCTCAACCATATTGTCACTGCAACTAGCTAATTGCCCATGCATTGTAACAGGCGCATACTCTAATCGTTCAACACTAATCTTGTCTGACATATACCTTACATCAATTTTGGTAACAATTAATTTGATGGGAGTATGGGTAGGGGAAGGCAAAATAGTTCAGATTCACTTGAGATTTTGATAAGATTGATTTGATTGAATTAATGCATGAGAAGATGTTGAAAATATTGATTTGGTTTTGATTATTGCACGTTAATATGTTTACGTTGATTCTATTTTGTGCGACATCGATTGGGGTACCAAAAAATCAACAGGAAACTGAGAGGGGGGAAGGGAGGTGGAGGGAAAAACCGAGTAGAAAGTGGAGGCGATGCTACCAACTCCCCTTTAATTTCTCATATGTCCGCTGTCGGAATAAACTGAATAAAAGTTAACACTCTACAACATTATGTCCTCACCTGAATCTTTTAGGACCTGACAAAAATCTTTTAATCACTATTGTTTCGTAGGTAACCCTGTTGACACTTACTTTTAAAACCTTTTTGTGCTTAAGCTTCATGCCGAGGTGCACTTATCAGAAGCTTACCCGACTTAACCATCTGAGGTAGGAGATGCCGCCATGCAAGGTACTCACCTTCAGACCTAACCAGCAGGCATGCAGATAAACAGCGCAGATGTGTGCTTCACCCTATTGTTACGATCTGGAGCAACAGGGATCAGATGTACGCGTCTCACGTTAGTAAGGAAGTGTCGTTGTAGTGTACGCGCGTCAGGTCGTTGACAGACAAGTAATGACCACTACTGTAGTGTGAATAAGGCATGTGCCAAACGCCTCATGGTTTTGCAATGCACTTGTTTAATTAGTGTGATCAGGCCCATGGTTTGGCAACCACTTGGTTTGTAATATGTCACAGCATCTACAACAGTTGCCCTATAATAAAGCATGAACATTTTTTGGCATTTTGAGGTCAAAAAATATCTCCAACGGCTGCCCAAAAACGAAAAATGAAGCAAATTTTTTTGGATGCCCAAATATAGCGCACAGGTGATGCATATTTTGGGCACGAAGGCTGCTGCCCAAAACGCAAAACAGTGACGCGCGGAGGCCAACTTCTGAGCTGAAATTTATAGGCTCTCCTCCAGTGACCCGATTCCCTTCTTCCCTCGCGACCTTGCGCCACCTGCTGCGCCGATGACGTGCCGTCGGGCCAGCTCGGCCGTTGGAGCCGTGCATCTCCGGGCCGGACGAGTGGACGTGCATGTGCATGGGGCATGCCGCGTTCAAGGGTAATTGGTCTAGGCCGTGGCAGGTCAGCGAGGGCGGCTGCGGCGACGGCAGAGCTTGGGATTTGCTGGATACATGCCATGATTGAGGCCGGAAAGGAGGGAACTATGGGGGCGAAGGCAAGGTCGGGGATGACCATGGTGGCTCGGGGCGATGGAATTTGGGGACGACAAGCAGGATTGTACAACAGCCCAACATGAGATTCAATTTCGATAGTTTGACAATAGGTGCAGTTTGATGCTCTATTGGGCAGACGTTGAAGATGTCACTTTTTCATGCAAAGAAAAGACTTTGTGTGCCCTAAAATAGGACTTGTTGGAGATGCTCTAATATCAGAGATGTAATAAGCACTCTTCTTTTACTGTATGAGATAACAAATATGTATGGGATAGCATAGATGTATTTGCTTCAGCAACATTGTTTCATTTATTTAATAACCACGGAAATGGCGTTTTGGCTCCGGGTGCATTTGCTCCCGCATGAACAGTAAATTCAAAAAGAACCAAGGGAGGAATACATCCACCAATTCTTCTCTTGTGACTTCGGCCAGAATTTCTGGATAGCACTAGTAATGGAATGGAATACATACATGAATATCAATGATATGCTACTGGATGGCAGAAAAAGACATGGAACACCATCCTATAAGGAACTAATGATGGCAGGGTTCTGGACTCTTTGGAAGCACAGGAATGGTATCACTTTTTATCATAAACAAAAGGGCATCATTTACTGTATCACATGCTTCGAAGAGCATTTTGGTATGATCATACAAAAGAGCAAGACAAGCCTAAAGGAGGGCATGCAGCACTGGTGTAAACTATTCTAGGCTTTGTCCACATTATGTTGTACGTCCAACTGTAAATACTCATCACCTTATTAATGAAAAACAGAGTTACGGTAGGGTTTTTACCCTACCGTGTTTGCTCAAAATCTATTAAATATCAGACTCGGCGTTTTGGCACGAACATCTTTTGTGATGCAAAAGAAATTCAAAAAAAAAATCTTTTGTGATGCGAAAGAAATTCAGAAAAAAAAACTTTTGTGATGCTAGATGCTCATGTGCCGTTTTGACCGATTTTTGTCTTTTTTTTCCATGAGCTCTTCAGATATCCGAACAAGCTGAAATTCGGCACGAGCATCGTGCACTAGAACTGTTGAAAATATGAGCAAATTACTACGAGATTTAATCCGAATAAACAGAAGATAAATCATGACTACAGTAGCAGAGATTGAACTAATCATGCGAACTAGCATAGCAGATGAACAGATCACATCTAGGGCACATACTAGAAACATGAATTCTACCACGATCTCGAACAGGAAACATAGAATCACGTACGGTGCAGCGGGAGCAGCACCGCCGGCGTTGACGTTGTCGCCCATGTCGTCGAGGATGAGGTTGCCGAGGTCGGGGAAGAAGTCGTCGTTCGCGAAGTCGTCGCTGCCAGCAGTCGCGCGAGTGCGCTCCCCAAAAACCTGATCGCCCCTCTCCCGTACAGGACCACGAGAGGCGGGGTTCCGGAGGCCTGCTGTCCCTTCTCCCGGTGCACGCCGAAAGGAGGGATGGAGAAGACTTGATCGGTGGCGCAATGGACTGGAACGGTGGTGAGAAACCATACGAAGCGGCGGCGGCTAGGGTAGACGTCTTCCTGACTATATAGTGCGGGCCTAAACCCCACGTCCGAGTCGTCACGATCCAAAAGAATCGGAAACGGTTCAGTAATTAACACGTCCATTAATTATTAATTAATGACTCATTAATTTTTTCCGAGCAGCAAAAATATAGACAACGTGCATAGCTCTGTCCTCGGCTCGGCTCAATCCCGCAACCCGCGGCGCGGCGCGTCGTGGCGAGGCGTGGCGTGGCGAGGCGAGCGAGGAGGAGGAGCGCGCGTGTAGGTCTCCTCTTCTCATGCTCATACAAGTGGTAGGAGAGCTCACCTTATAAAGAGGTGCAACTCTCTCTCAACTTATGAGGTGGGACTAAACTTTAGCCTCACTCACTCCACTCACATGTGTGCATGAATGGGCCAAGAGAATTTCAGAAATTTAGTTGGGCTTTGGGCCAAAAGCCCACTAGCAAATTCCAACAATCCCCCACAAAGTCTCATTGGCACATTTCACCATTTGGTTCCAAAACATTGTTTATATACTGGTGCTTAGTGGAGACTGTGAAGTTGAACTTCCACTTAGAGATTTATGCTACACTAGATCACAACTTGAATAGTGGACTATGTCTTGAACTACAAGTTTTCTGCGAGACTAATTTCACACAAATTCTTGACCGGTACTGGGCTGCCGCAAGGCTTCCCCGCGGGTGGAGCGTATACGTCGTACTCCAGGGCCTTTCATGAATTTATTAGAGAGCACCCACTTCTCACAGACTGCGACGTTAACAGTCAAATTCATATAGGTGTGTTCCTCAGGAGATGCTCTGCAGGACAACATCTCTGCTTACTCAAATAAGCCACTTGGAACACATTAAGATAGATATCAACCTGCCATGCAGATCAGGAGAGTATTGCATCTTCACGGAGTGGGATAATTAAAATAAGGATACTCTCCTCTCAGCTGACCAACAGCTTGTCTCCCACTTCTACTTCACGGGATCTCCGATCACATAGAGTGGGTTACCACTATGGACAACTCATGCGGTGGGTCTCAAACCCATCTCCATCGATGCATTATCTATCACATTACGTGATAGACCCTTTGTGAAGGGATCTGCCAAGTTTTTCGACGTTTGGATATAATCCAACGTAATAACTCCGGAGTTTCTCAGTTTCCTGACAGATTTTAATCTCCTCTTCACATGCCTTGAGGACTTCATATTGTCCTTAAAACTGTTTATTTTGACGATCATAGTTTGATTATCACAGTTCATCAGGATAGGGGGTATTGGTTTTTCAACCATAGGTAAGTCCATCAATAGATCACGAAGCCACTCTGCTTCAACAGTGGTAGTGTCTAATGCTGTGAGTTCTGTTTCCATAGTTGACCTCGTTAAGATGGTCTGCTTGCAAGACTTCTAGGAAACAGCGCCACCACCAAGTGTAAAAACATAACCACTTGTGGCCTTAATCTCATCAGCATCAGATATCCAGTTCGAGTCACTATAACCCTCCAGTACCCTTGGATACCCGGTGTAGTGAATCCCATAGCTCGTAGTGCCCTTCAAGTAGCGCATAACTCTCTCAAGCGCACGCCAATGATCATCTCCCGGTTTTGACACAAACCGACTCAGCTTGCTCACAGCAAAAGAGATGTCAGGCCTCGTGGCACTCGCCAAATACATAAGCGAGCCAATAATCTGAGAATACCTCAATTGATCTCTAGCGATCCGTCGATTCTTTCGAAGCAACACACTAGCATCATATGGAGTTGGAGAAGGCGTGCAGTCGCTATACCCAAAACGAGTCAAAACCTTTTCCACATAGTGAGACTGAAGCAGTGTGATCCCACTATTCTCATCTCTCAACAGCTTGATGTTTAAGATAACATCAGCTACTCCTAGATCCTTCATCTCAAAACAGTGAGATAAGAAATCCTTAATCTCCTTGATTAAATCAAGTTTGGTTCCAAAGATCAATATGTCGTCGACATACAGACAAAGAATAACTCCTTCGCCCCCACCATGGCGATAGTACACACACTTGTCACCATCATTTACTACAAAGCCGGCAGCAGTTAATGTTCTTTTGAACTTCTCATGCCACTCCTTAGGAGCTTGCTTAAGGCCATATAAAGACTTTAATAACTTGCACACCTTTCCTTCTTGACCAGGTACTACAAAACCATCTGGTTGATCCATGTAAATTTCCTCCTTCAACTCTCCATTGAGGAAAGCCGTCTTAACGTCCATTTGATGAACGAGAAGACCATGTGAGACAGCCAGTGATAGTAGCACCCAAATTGTGGTCAGTCTAGCCACGGGTGAGTAAGTATCAAAGAAGTCTTCACCTTCTTTCTAGGTATAACCCTTAGCCACACGCCATGCCTTGTACTTTTCAATCGTACCATCAGGTCTAAGCTTCTTCTTGAACACCCACTTACATCCTACAGGTTTGCACCCATAAGGACGGCCAGTGATCTCCCAGGTTCCGTTAGCTAAGATGGAATCCATCTTGCTACGAACAGCTTCCTTCCAGTAGTCAGCATCAGGAGATGCATAGGCTTCTGAAATAGTCCTGGGTGTGTCATCCACAAGGTACACAATGAAATCATCACCAAAGGACTTTGCAGTCCTCTGTCTCTTACTCCTTATAGGAGTTTCATTGTCACCCTCAACAGGATTCTCAACGTGTTCCATCGCAATGGTGGGTTCGGGAATTACAGTGAGTTCCTCACTAGATGGAATAGGTATCTCCTGATTTGATGAACTTGACATATCCTTCATAGGAAATATGTCCTCAAAGAAAGTTGCATCATTAGACTCCATAATCGTACCAACATGCATGTCGGATACCTCAGATTTTATTATCAAAAATCTATAGCCAATGCTATGAAAAGCATAGCCCAGAAGATCACAATCCACGGTTTTTGGTCCAAGCTTGCGCTTCTTGGGAATTGGTATATTGACTTTCGCCAAACAACCCCAAGAACGTAGGTAAGAGAGTTTCAATCTTTTCCTTTCCCATTCCTCAAATGGAGTCATGGTCTTATGCTTTGTGGGAACTCGGTTTAGGACATGACACGCAGTCATTAGCGCCTCCCCCCACCATTCCTTGGAAAGACCCGATGTGTCTAACATGGCGTTAACCAAATCAGTTAGAGTTCGGTTCTTTCTTTCAGCCACCCCATTAGACTGAGGTGAGTAGGGAGGCGTCCTCTCATGGATTATACCATGTTCCGCACAAAACAGATCAAATTCATTAGAAAAATACTCTCCACCACGATCGGACCTAAGCCGTTTAATTTTTCGATCAAGTTGGTTCTCTGCCTCAGCTTTATAGTTTTTGAAGAAAGTTAAAGCCTCATCTTTTGATTTCAGAAGATACACATAACAATATCTAGTGGAGTCATCAATCAATGTCATGAAATATCTCTTTCCACCTTTTGTCAACACGCCATTCATCTCACAAAGATCAGAATGTATAAGCTCTAGTGGCGCCAAGTCTCTTGCCTCTGCAGTCTTATGGGACTTGCGAGGTTGTTTAGCTTGCACACATACTTGGCACTTAGAGCCTTTGACAGTAGAGATTTTCGGAATTAAATTCATATTGGCTAGCCGCGTCATGCAACCAAAGTTAATATGACAAAGTCGTGCATGCCAAATATCTGACTCATTATTGTGGCAAACATTATTAATAAATTTAGTGCAAATATCTAACAAAGATAGGCGGAACAAGCCTCCGCACTCATAGCCTTTTCCAACAAATTGTCCACACTTGGAAATTACAACTTTATTGGACTCAAAAACCAACTTAAAACCATCTCGACATAAACGGGAACCGCTAACGAGATTTTTATTGATGGACGGCACATGATGAACGTTCTTCAGACGCACGGTCTTCCCCGAAGTAAACTTCAGATCGACCGTACCAACACCTCGAACGATGGCATGTGACCCGTTCCCCATCAGCACGGGAGAAGTCCCTGTGGCCTGGTAAGAAGAAAACATGGAGGCGTCAGCACAAACATGTACATTGGCACCGGTGTCAATTAACCAATTAGGGGATTAAAATACTGAAAGGATGGTAGGAAAAATACCGTACCCTGATTCCTTCATATCAGTATCACCGATGACAACATTAGCGGACTTGCCGCCCTTCTCATGTTCACGCTCCTCAAAGCGGTTAGGACACTTCGGAGCCCAGTGATTAGGATCACCGCAGACATGGCAAAGTCCCTTCCCCTTCTTATGAGAATTCTTCTTGAAGTTGGTAGAATGTGATGGCTTGTTCTTTGTATCAAACTTGCCTTTCCCCTGAGTTTTGTTCTTGTTGTTTTTGAACTTTTTGGGCTGGAAGTTCTTCTTCTGTACCATGTGGGCACTAGAAGCTCCCTCGGCAACTCGAGCACGTGTGTCCTTTGCTCTCGCCTTCTCTTCAACATCAAGAGTACCAATGAGATCCGCAACGGAAAACTCCTGTCTCTTGTGTTTCAGGGAAGTAGCAAAATTGTTCCACGAAGGTGGAAGTTGGCAATAATGCCTCCGGCCACAAATTTGTCCGGCAACACACACTTGAAGAGCTCAAGTTCTTTTGCGAGCGACTGTATCTCATGAGCCTGCTGTACAACAGAGCGCTCATCAGTCATCTTGTAGTCATAGAATTGTTCCATGACGTACAACTCGCTACCGGCGTCGGAGTCACCAAACTTGGCCTCGAGCTCAACCCACATGTCCTTGCCGTTATCAAACGACATATACAAATCCACAATGGAATCATCAAGAACACCCAGAAGAGCGCCTTTAAAGAGAGTATCGATCTTCTCAAAAGCTTCCAGCTGTGCTGGATTAAGATCACCCTCAGGCTTGCCCTTAGTGGCGTCATAGCAGCCCATGGTCTGAAACCAGTAGACTGCTCTCGTGCGCCACCTCTTATATTGCGCCCCCTTAAAGGCAGGCGGCTTCAGATGCGCAGCAAAACCACTCGGAGTAAATTGCCTATAATCAGGTTTTTGGATTGTTGAAAATATGAGCAAATTACTACGAGATTTAATCCGAATAAACAGAAGATAAATCATGACTACAGTAGCAGAGATTGAACTAATCATGCGAACTAGCATAGCAGATGAACAGATCACATCTAGGGCACATACTAGAAACATGAATTCTACCACGATCTCGAACAGGAAAGATAGAATCACGTACGGTGCAGCGGGAGCAGCACCGCCGGCGTTGACGTTGTCGCCCATGTCGTCGAGGATGAGGTTGCCGAGGTCGGGGAAGAAGTCATCGTTCGCGAAGTCGTCGCTGCCAGCAGTCGCGCGAGTGCGCTCTCCAAAAACCTGATCGCCCCTCTCCCATATAGGACCACGAGAGGCGGGGTTTCGGAGGCCTGCTGTCCCTTCTCCCGGTGCACGCCGAAAGGAGGGATGGAGAAGACTTGATCGGCGGCGCAATGGACTGGAACGGTGGTGAGAAACCATACGAAGCGGCGGCGGCTAGGGTAGACGTCTGCCTGACTATATAGTGCGGGTCGGGTAGGTCGTGGGAGTAAACCCCACGTCCAAGTCGTCACGATCCAAAAGAATCGGAAACGGTTCAGTAATTAACGCGTCCGTTAATTATTAATTAATGACTCATTAATTTTTCCTGAGCAGCAAAAATATAGACAACGTGAGGCGTGGTGTGGCGAGGCGAGCGAGGAGGAGGAGCGCGCGTGTAGGTCTCCTCTTCTCATGCTCATACAAGTGGTAGGAGAGCTCACCTTATAAAGAGGTGCAACTCTCTCTTAACTTATGAGGTGGGACTAAACTTTAGCCTCACCCACTCCACTCACATGTGTGCATGAATGGGCCAAAAGAATTTCAGAAATTTAGTTGGGCTTTGGGCCAAAAGCCCACTAGCAAATTCCAACAAGAACAACTTCACCTATCATGTGACTCATGTGGTAAGCAATCCAAACAATTCAAAAAGAACAACTTTCACCTAAAAAATTTCAGAATTTTTGAAAAAGATTAGTATCTTTTTGAATTTACTGTTCACAGGGTGCAGATGAGCCCGGGCACCAAATTGAACATCCGCTAAACATCTTATTATATTTCTGAATGGAAGGAGTAGAACGCTAAGTTAAGACTTTGTTACTTGTGGTTTCAGATTCCGTAAAAATTTGATCAACATTGTGCAAATTGACCAAAGAAAGTTCATGAGACGTTTGATCCACATTTATGGCAAGGAAAAGAGCATTGTAAGCCAGGGAACAGAAATCTTCAGCAGCGACGTTTGATCCAAACGCACATCTCAACAGCCAAAAAGTCGAAACACAAGAACGTGCAGACCCGCAATGCATAAATGAAAAAACAACGAATGCAAGAGTAGGAACACAAACACAAGAATGCACTGATTTCGAGATTTAATCTGAACATTCGAAAAGAGAAAGATAATGATAAAAGAAGCAATGGTCTTTAGAGCTCTCTAAATATACAAGCACACTAGTTGCTCTTTGTTCCCAGCATCAAGTAGGCACAACGCACAACGAGCTCTGTAAAACGTCTCGGACTTCATTCAGCGGCAGAACATGATAAACAAGGCAAGAGTATTCAGCCCCTCATCGGGACCATTACAACATATATATAACGAAAAAGCAACAGAACACAGCTTACAGCAATTACAAGTTTAACCACAACAATCAAAGCAACAGCTACACTGCTGCAAGCGCCACGAGTTGGGTTGCTCTTCTATTTTTTTCCCTGCAAACAGTAGCAAATATAGCATTGGTAGACTAGTCACCAAGAAGTATCAAGGACATCCTCTAATTTCCTCAAAAAGAAGAACAGGCCCTAACAATGGCGGTTGATCAACCAACGGTAGTCATCAATCTAGCAGAATGTGCACAAATAACACCAAGTAGGAGTAGGAGGAGGAGTGGCAATAGTAGATTCAGATTCAAATTACCATCTATTAGATGGTTCCTTTTTTTCTTGGGCAGAAGAACATCAGATTCAGACCATCCAGTGTGGCTCGGGCAGAACTTGGCGGCAAACAGGGAAGGCATGTTAGGACGGAATCCTTTGGAAGGCTGGTCTTTGTGTTGCCACATGGGTGGCAAGCCATCTTTGATTGGACGATGGCTGCGGGATAGGAGAGACTTGGTGTGCATGTTGATGCTGATCACGCACTCAATCTCCCTGCATAGCCGGACCATTGTATCCAAATCGACGTAGTAATCTCCCAGCAAGAGGTAGAGGACGCCGTCCTCATCGGTCTTGAGGACTGGGTTCTTTGGCATGGCCTGTGGCAGCCTCTCGCGCTTGTAGGCCTCTGACGCCCAGAGTAGCGGCAAGGGAAGCTCCATGTCGTCGTCTCTAGTCCATGAGCGGAGGTCCGGCGACAAAGTCCAGCTCCGCAGCACGACGTCGGCAGGGTCCGTGTTGTTGCCGGGGTTGTCGCCGTTGGTGGTGACGATGGAGATGAGCTTTATGGAGTTCCCAACTGGGCCCATGGTCCGGCGCTCCCTGGGGTAACTGCGGGAGAAGTCACTGCCTTGGCACTCGTGGGGAAGCTGGATGAAGTCCAGTTCGCCGTCTTGGGTGGTGGTACCGGTGGAGAGCAAGTCATAGACAATGGCGCCAATCTCGAGGTCGACCCAGAAAACCTTCCCGTTGAAAGTGAAGACCACGTCTGCTTGGTAAATATGCGAAACAGGGCATTGGGCCGTCAGTGTCAGCGGGGCATGCGGGATAACGCGGGCCTCCTGCTTCGTCCACGTCTTGCCAGGGCCACGGTTCGACCACCGGAAGAGAATGCACGACCGCGGCAACACTTCGCCGGGTCCATCAAAGCAGAGCCCCACATCGAGCAGATCGCAGGAGCCGTCGTCGCGTGGCAGGACGGCAGGTTGCCTGAGGCATAGGAGGGAGTCATCATCCGCCGACGCGAGGACGGAATCCATGGGGGCGGGGAGCAGCGAGACCGAGTTCTTGGCGGCGTCATAGACGAGCCAGTACAAGCTGTTGCCGACCAGCAGAGCCATGACGAGGAAGTTCTCCACGACGGACTCGAGGAGGCACGTGATGCCGCCGTACTCGCGCGACTCGGCCTTGGCGCGCAGGGACAAGGTGGAGAGCTCCGGGGGCTGAACGAGGTGGAGGTCGAGGGAGAACTGGTCGAGCATCCAGGACCCGTCCTCGATGTCACCCCAATCTTTGCTCGCCTTGGCCATGATCTCGTCTTCCTGATCTTTCTCCTCGGCGTAGAAGATCGGGACTTGCTTCCTGAGCACGACCCAGGAAAGCCTCCCCGGGAAGCTCATGGCGGAAGATCGCCGGAGATGTGGCTCGGGATTGATGTGGATCGAGAAGGCTGCGGCGGCCTCCCGAGTCTCGAATTCTCGATCTCCAACTCGAAACCCCTAGATTTTAGGCTGTTTGATGATGAGGCAACCCGGGACGTCCTATTTCAAGACAATCCTACGCGCCTGGAAACATGGAAACACCGAGTTGGGTCGGGAGCCTGGCGCCGTTAGTTGGGCTGGCCCAACTCCTGCTGATTCGCTGGGTTATTTTCCCGCTCGTCCGCTCGTGACGGCAATTCCTATTTGGCGCTGCAGGCGACGGTTCCTATTGTTTTTGCTAACCGGCGCCTGCAGCAGCTACTCGCGGGCCGGCCCATCTCGGCCCCGTTTTTCTGTTATTTTTCTTTTGAAACGCAAAAAACGGGACCTCACGGATAGAACTACGCAGCAACAACCACGGCGCCAACATACCTGACGTGATAACTACTTCAAAATTTCCTTTTTCCTTCCTTTTTCTTTTTTCGGTTTTTCATTTTTTCTGTTACTGTTTTTTTCTTTTTTTCTTATTCCTGGTTTGATGATTTCTTTCAAATTGGTGAACTTTTCGTAAAATGGATGAATTTTTTCTCAAAACTGATTTTTTAATTCATGTCAGCGAACATTTTTCAAATTTGATGAACTTTTTTCAAATTTTCAAATTATTTTTGAAAATCCATGAACTATTTTCAATTTCAATGAACTTTTTAAAAATTTGATGAACTATTTTTAAAAATGGAAGAACTTTTTCAAATTTGATGTACTTTTTTCCAAAGTGATGAAGTTTTTTTCAAATTTGATGAACTTTTTAAAAAAATAGATTAACCATTTTCAAATTTGATGAACCTTTTTGAAATCAATGAACTTTTGTTTTGAATTCAATGAACTTTTTTCAAACTCGATGAACTTTTTCTCAAAATTGATGAACTTATTTTTAAAAACGATGAACTCTTTTCCAAATTTGTGAATTTGTTTTCAAAATCGTTGAATTTTTTTTTTATTTTGTGAACTTTTTCTCGAGATGATGAACTTTTTTTAAAGCGATGAACTCTTTCCATTTCCACGAACTCATTTGAATTCCTATGAATCTTTTTTCAAATTCGTAACTGTTTTCAGTATTTTCATAGAATTCTGTTTCGAAATTTATATTTTCTTTTAAAAATAATTTACACTTGATATATATAATATGTGTTAACTAGAGGAAGGGTCAAATAGAGATTTTTCTTATTTTGTCGTCAATGGCATGAGCTTGACTTGGTGGTTACGAGCGACTGCCCTCCACCCTCGCGGTAGCAGTTCGAAACCCTGTATTCACGAATTGCTACAGGCAAATAAGCCTAGTTTTTTTTTCTGCTGTATTTGAGAGCCGATTGTTAGCATGTTTTTAATTGGGCCGCGGCCCATTGCTGGTCGCTGTAGGCGCCGGTTGGACAAGTGGCGCCTACAACGCCGACTAGGAGCTCCCGCTCGTGACTCTGGTTTGTAAGTTTTTTTTTTGGTGTCCGTACGTCTCAATCACGTTATGTTAAAAAATGGATGTTTCATTTTTCCCAAGAATTTTTTTTACTGATGTATTTGTTGATGATAAGTTTGGAAGAATAAACAAATTCGTATTCTGGCTTATACTGAGTAAACTGTTGTTGGAAACAGAAATTAAAATGGTTTTGAAGAAATTTTTATATTTTTAATAAAAAAATTTATGCCCATTTTTCTTAAAATGATGAACATCTTTTTGTATGTGATGAAAAAAAATTGAATTCAATGAACATTTTTTTAACATGATGAACAAACTTTATATTCAGGAAAAATTAAAAAAATGATGAACAAATTCTGAAATTAATGAACAAGACTTTGATGAACATTTTATGAAATAGATGAACAAATTTAGAATTTGATGAACAATCTTTTTAATTCGATGAAGAAATTTTGAATTTTGATGAATATCTTTCAAATGCGATGAACCAAAAAAGGGATTCAATGAGCATTTTTTGAATTCAATGGAAATTTTTTTTTCGTTAATTTGAAAAGAAAAAACTTAAAAAAGTGACAACGTAAATAAGAAAAAATAGAAAAGAAAAAGAAAAGCCAAAATTTTAAAAGAAGAAAAAGAAAACAAAAAATGGGCTGGCCCATATGAACGCCGAGCGCGTGAGGGGTGTGTGTGACCTGCGCGTCGGAAAGGAATCCCCAGGCAACCCAATCTTGTCTGTCGACCTAACGCACAGAGCGACGAACAAATTGGGCTGGCCTACTAAATAATAGAGAAGGCGTGACACGGTCTCGACCTGTTTCCTTTTCGTGCCCCCCCTCCCCACACGATCTTTTCTGATGGAAGATACATGGGTGCTTCAGTCACTTGTTTTCAGGGGCTAATAGACCCAAAGATTTTAGAAGCACATGCATGTTGTGAAGCTCTCTTCCTTGCGGCGGATCTTTACATTTAAAGGCTCAGAATAGCTTCTGACTGCAGCTCGAGAGTTAGCCACCTGAAGGGGAGTTACATGGGACCTTCAATGATTATACAAGATATCCAGGTGAGGCAAAGGAATTTTGAATTGGCAGACATAGTGCGCGAAGGTAGGAAATCAAACATTGATGCACATAATTTAGCAAAGGCCACTCCTGATTTTATTCATGTACCGGATGTTATTGCGGGTTTAAATAAAGTGGCAATCTTTCTAATTTTTCTTTATTTCTGCCGCTTTCTTCTTTTTTCTTTTAGTTTTCTGGTTTCCTTTTTTCTTTTCAGTTTCCATTTTTCTATTCAATTTCCTATTTTATTTTCCTTTCTTTTACCCTTTAAATTCATGGATGGATTCATTAATACTTTTCGAAATTCATAAATATTATTAAGTGTAAATGTGTGATTTTTAAAATTGACAAAAATGCATTTATTTTTCGTGAGCATCTTATAAATTCCACAGCATTTAAAAATTCTAAATACATGTATATTTTCCATAGTCATGAAGATTTTTAAAATACATGGAAAAATTTAATATTCATAATTTTTTCTTAATTCCAGATCATTTTTATTATTCCTGACTTTTTTAAAAAATACATAAACATTTAAGACTGCGAAGTGGTCGGACCCTTCCCCAGACCCTGCGCAAGCGGGAGCTACATGCACTGGGGCTGCCCCCCCTTTACATAAACATTTAAGACATTTGTGATTCTTTTAAAGAAAAAAATACACAAGTAGTATTTCTTAATACTCATGATTTTTTTTAGAAATTCAGTACATGCCATGCTCTTGTCGGTTTGCTCGGCTGAGAACTCGCAAACACGAGGGAAGAATCTATTTGCTCGCTATGCCTTTACTTTATGGGCTTGTATCATTGGATTATTGTACCACATGATGAAGTTGTTAATATGTATACATTCTCGGTATCATGTGGTGGCTGAGGGAAGCAAACCACGCTACTGTAGCCGCGGAATATAGACTGGAGTTATATTCTTCCCTCACGTTAGGGTTCCTATCTTCTCCTATCGACGATGATATTCCCGACGTTGAGGTTTGCCTTCCCTGCCCTCCATTCCTTCGTGAGGCTGCTAGTTTGGACTGTACATGGATCACCGCCTAGTCTTGAACGTAGCTCGTTTGGAGTCAGAGAACCTAGGATGTCTCTTGCTTGGGAATCTGATTTGGGCCAGTGCAAAATGGATAATGGTGTGTTGGGTTCAGGATCAATAACAAGATGGTGTTGATGCCATGATGCGGGACCTAGGACTACGAGACGAGGACCTGGATGGTGTGGTCTATGAGCAAGAGGAGATGCCGCTGGTCAATTCTTTTCATTGGACCGCAATAGCAAGAGTTCATGTTGGAAAGAGTCAATCAATTATGGTTCTTCAAATACATACAAGCAGCTTGGTATCTTGAGCAAGATGTTAAAATCCGTCCGCATGAGGATAAACTTTACACTCCACTTTTCATGCCTAGGGGATTGGAAAAGAGTCATGGAGTATGGTCCATGGAATTTTAGAGGGGGCGCAGTGATCATTGCCCCTTAATCCCTTATGATGGCTTCTCGAAACTGTCAAAGATTGATCTAGACACTTTAGAAATTTGAATCCAAATCCATGACATGCCAGATGGATATGCCCCATTGCTGAAGTCCCTTACAAGAAAGGTGGGGTGAGTTCGTGTATGCAGAGCCGCGTCTAATGACTTCGAGGGGAAATTTTCAAGGCAAAGGTAGATCAGTGTGAGAGAGCTTCTTAAGAATGTCAAAGCTATAATACATAACAACAAAAGGCAGATTTTCCATGCCAAGTATTGAAAAACTCTCCGATTGGTGTGCCGTGTGCGGCCACCTAGGGTGTTACTCCTATAAAGGATGCAGGAGTACCCACCTCCTAGGGGCTTCGCCGTGCGAGTGCCCTCTACGCCGTCTGTTGCGCATTTCCACATAATTCACGTACACACCGTCTCACCACTCAATAAAAATAGTGTGCATTGTCACATAATGCCTCACTATTCCTCAAAAAACAGGTCTCATAATTCTTGTGATACAAAAGTCTTAGTATAATTTTATTTTAAAATACTGTACACATAGAGCAACAAAAAGATGTCTACATATTCTGATCAAGCCACTCTCGTACACATACACAACTTAATTCGCATCTTCACATAATGTCGCGCTAGCCTTAAAATAACATGTCTACATATTCTTGTGGTGCAAATGCCATACTATTATTTCATTTTATTTCATATTCTTGTGGTGCAAATGCCTTACTATTATTTAATTTAATTTAATTCGAGAAAATACAGTCAATGGGTATCTTATAACTGATAACCAGCAAGGAAAAATCAATCTCACTATTCATTAGGTGCGGTCAACAGTTCCATTTTTAAAAGCATGTAGTATTTGGTCACTTTCATCTCTAATCATAGAGCACCTACATGGTACCAAGAGATATGTTTTCGAATTCATGTTTGAACCTCATCGATTGAGGTCCTAATTTAGTTAGGAGTATGTGTTTTTAACAGTGAGCACCTTCTCCCCTAAAAAAACAATGAGTAGATTCTGATGGTTTATGAAGTACCTCGAGGAAGCGGTACTCGTGTTACTTTGCTCAATGCCTGCTAAATGTTCAAGTTTTGAACTCGATGCATAAAGGCAAATAAATCCCAGAACATTGCATGTTTCAAAGATGAGAAAGGGGACACACACACAAAATAAACCAGTCTACATAGTACTGCTGACTAAGTTTTTTTTGATAAAAGAGAGCACTCTCTCCGATTTCCATTATAAGAAATCACCAAGTCTTACTACAAAGCAGAAAGAAAGAAACTAAGAAGACCAAGCATGACACTCCACTCCCCTACGAAATGCTTTTTGCCAAATTGAGGAAGAAGGAGAAGCCATCCCTTCCCCTCCCGAAACCCTCAAGGCAAGAAAGAAACCTACGGGAGTGGTTCGAGGCCTGAATTCAGAGAAATTCAGCCCCCAGAATGCTTACAACTCTGTTATTAAGAACAGAGGCATACATCAGCATTACGGTCTTAACATAGATTCTTACAAGACCACACACTGTCTGAAACAGCAAAATAAAGCATGCCAGAATGAAATGACAGAAATTCTTTCTTCGCAGCAACTGGATCCTCCTGTAGTCACCCCTGGATTCTCCCAGTCTTCAGGCGCCACCCATGAGTTGCTTTGAATATTTGTTCTGCCACCTCACTTACTTGCTTCACTCCAGCCTCCATCAACTTACTTCTTGCGGGATTTGTCTGCAAAATATTCCAATCATTTAAGTTCTTGAGAAATAGAGAAACAGGAACACAGGGGTCATTTACCCTATTGTTGTCAAAGATAACACTATTTCTTAGTTTCCGAGTAGTCCAGCAAATCGCTGAAACTCCTATCATGACCAGACTTTTTTCATCTTTTCCAAAAGTATTTACCCAGGTTTTCATAAAATCATCTAAGGTTTCTGGAATATATCTCAAATTGAAAGCACATTTTAAGATGTTCCACAATAATCTAGCAACTGAACAAGACAAAAAAAGGCGATTTATATTCTCTTTACGTCCACAAAAAGGACATTTATCATCTCCTTTCCACCCCCTACGAAGCAGATTATCTTTTGTAAGAATACTTTTTCTAAGAGCCAACCACATGAACACCTTAATTCTGGGTGGCATTTTAATCTTCCACATGTATAAGTGTGGATACTTGACACCATTTTCAATCAGGTGCTTGTAAAAGGATTTTACAGTATAAACTCCTTTTTTATGCAAAGAACATTTTATTTCATCTTTATCTTCATTCAGAGTCACCGATCTACATGCTTCTCTGATATGTCGCCATAGCTCTCTAGCATCTCCTAACAAAGTTCTTCTAAATTGAACATTATCTAACCCATTGTCAAAAACTTCTTTAACTATTTTCTTTTTATCAAAGCAAAGATCATACAGTCTAGGGAAATTCTTGTTTAATGGAGCATTGCCAATCCACCAATCTTCCCAAAAGCGAGCTCTATCTCCATTTCCAATTTTAAATTTGCACAAAGAAACAAAATGGTCTCTATGTTTCAATATATCCCTCCAAAACTGGGAGTCCCCCTGTTTGACCTGAACAGTGCCTAGATTTCTGTTCTTAATATATTTTTCCCAAATGATGTTTTGCCATAGCCCCTCAGTTGTGTATAATTTCCAACACCACTTACATAGCAATGCTTTGTTCATGCATGCAAGATTTTGGATCCCCAGGCCCCCCATGTCTTTTGGCCTACACACCTCAGACCATTTCACCAAATGGTATTTTCTCTTCTGATCATCTTCTTGCCATAGAAGTCTGGCTCTGAAAAAGTCCATACGTTTTTCAACCCCTACTGGAAGCCCATAAAAGGACATCATAAAATAAGGTATGCATGTGAGGGCTGACTGAATCAAAGTGACTCTCCCTGCACTGGCCAGCAATCTGCCTTGCCAAGTTTCACATTTTTTTTCTCCATCTTAGTCTTTGAAGGCTTCCAATGTTTGTTACAAATTCTATTCTTATCAATAGGTAGCCCTAAATATTTCATGGGCAAGGTACCCACTGGGCATGTGAAAATTTTAGCATATTCATCTTTCTTGTCAACTGCCTCACCAAACAGAAAAAGTTCACGTTTATGAAAATTTGTGTGCACTTTCTATATCATCTTGCAATAAAAATATGGTATCATTTGCATATTGTAACATATTAACCCCATTTGGTATGTATTCATTTAAGACCCCCTTGACCAGCCCATTTTCTCTGGCTTTATCTAACATAATTGCCAGAGCATCAGCAGCCAGGTCAAAGTTTAGAGGGGATAAAGAATCTCCATGTCTCAGGCCTTTATGAGTGGTAAAATATTTTCCTAGATTTTCATTAACCTTGACACAAACTTTCCCCCCTCTAACCGTCTCCATGACCCAATCAATCCATTTATCTGGAAATCCTTTCAATTTGAGCATTTGAAAGAGGAAGGACCATTTGATTTTGTCATAGGCCTTTTCAAAATCAATTTTCAGAAGCATAGCACTTTCTTTTTTCTTTTAATGCTATTCAAAGCCTCATGAAGGATCAGAACCCCCTCCATAATATACCTGCCTTTAACAAAAGCAGTTTGAACATGAGAAATGACATCAGCAGCTACCAAATTTAGCCTATTCATCAACACTTTTGTGATGATTTTAAAGCAGACATTTAGTAAGCAAATTGGCCCGAATTTATGAATTTGATTAGCATCTGTCCCTTTTGGGACTAAGGTTATAATCCCATAGTTTAGTCTACTAATGTCAATTTTCCTATTAGCAAAGTCATCTAACATAGCTTTTAGATCAAATTTCACCAGATCCGAATAATGCTGATAAAATTCAGCAGTGAAGCCATCTGGTCCAGGGGATTTATTGTGTGCCATTTTGAAGACAACCTTCTTAATTTCCTCCAGAGAAAATTCCTCTACTAAAATATTTTCATATTCCCTTTGGATCCTGATTGGATTATCAATATTAAGTGAAACAGAAGAATTATCTCGTGGACCAAATAAGTTTTTGTAGAAAGTAGTGATATAATCTATCAAGTTTTTATCCCCTTCTATAATCCCCTCAGCTTGCTCTAACCTGGTGATTTTATTCCTCCTAAGTCTCCCATTTGTCTTGGCATGGAAGAATTTAGTATTACTGCCCCCTCTAGTATCTCATCAATTTTGGCTCTCTGTTTCCATTTAGCCTCTTCTTGTTTAAGTAGTCTATCAAGTTGGGCTCTTAAGTCAATCTGCTCTTTTCTATCAACAGATGTAAGGCCATTGACCTCATAGTTTTTATCAATAATATCCAGTTTAAGTAGAACATCTTTCTTTAATTCAGAATACCATGCATTCATAATCCTATTCCATCCTTTAAGTTTAGGTCTTAAATTTATGAACTTCCCCAACAATCTATCTATGCTGTCCCCCTTAATGGTAGGATCATTCCAGACTTTCTGCACAATTTCATCAATCCCTTCTCTCAAAAATCAGGCATTTTCAAATCTGAAAATTGGCTCAGTTTTTTGAAAGTCTCCAGAGTCTAAATAGAGAGGAGTGTGATCTGACTTCTCTCTAGTTAATGCTGTTACTTGGGTTAAGGGGTGTGTCTCTTCCCACCAGTGCTACAAATAATCATATCTAGTTTCTCAAAAGTAGGGTTGTACATATTATTACCCCAAGTGAATTGTCTCCCATTCATATCAAGTTCTCTCACTCCAGCCCGTTCCAAGATAGCATTGAAAAGAAAGCTCCAATGCCCAGGAGAACCTGAATTATTTTTCTCACTAGCTTTTTTAATGATATTGAAGTCACCTCCAATCAAAATTGGATTAACACAGTTTTGAAATACTATGGATAGCTCAGCCAGGAATAAAGCTTCCCTATCTGGTTGTGCATCTCCATAGATTACTACTAAATCCCAAATAAACCTATTTTTAATATCTTGGACTGTCATTTTTAATGTGGTAATCCCCATCATCCTGAGAAATCACATCTAAAGTGGTATAATTAACCCCCAACAGAAGGCCACCAGATTTCCCCCTAGCTAGGGTAAAATGCCAGTGAAAATCCCTTCCCGCACAAATTTGTTGTAAATCATTCCTAGAGAATTGTTGTCTCATGGTCTCTTGCAGACCCAAGAAATGAACTCTCATATCCATGATCATCTCCCTCAAGAATCATTTTTTGATATCCCCCCCAAATCCTCTCATATTCCAAAATATACCCCTCATCTTTTTTTCTTTTTCTTCCTATCAGAAGATTCTAGGGTTTTGACAGCAGAGGCAATTTTAACTCCAGAACCTCTGGTAGTTTTACCTCTTTTCTTCTCTTTTTTTTGATGAGAAGAGCTCTTTAATTAGTTCTCATTCTTCATTCTCTTCCTCTTCTTTCTCATTATCCCCATCCTCTAGCAAATCTTCCAGAGAATGTTCTCTAGTATCAATAATGTTATGCTCCTCAGGCATAGAGTTTTGTTTCTGTTTATTATTGTAGTCTGTTAACCACATATCAATCCTTGCCTGTTCAGCCATTTTTATCAATTCCAAATTATGATTAACAGTGTCTAGTTTATTTCCTAAACTAACCCCCATCCCCTCAGCAATCTGCTGTAAAATATTATTGGGTCTAGAAATGATATCAGAAGGAGTAAAGTCACCATAGTTGTTCTTCTATGCTACTCTCTCTTTAGCCAAATCAGTAATTTTTTTGTCTTCCTTGCCTTTCAGTCTAGTACATCTTCTCAACTCTTCCTCTTCTTGGGATTCCAGCTCAACTATGCCAGCCTTCTTGATTTTTGTTTCAAAAGATTCTGTTTCCTGACTAGCAGTGTAATCCACAGGCTCCATATATCCTAGCCCCACAGCCTGTTCCATTAATTCCAAGTCAGTCATTCCCTCTTCCCCTTCTAATCTTCCTTCTGCTGTTGCTCCTCCATCATTATCCTCTTTCTCATCTTCACTCCCAATATGTTTCTCCCCTGACTGTGACCCTCTCACCTCTTCACTTGCATTCATATTGATTTGCAGCAGTTCATGTTGCCTCTTGACCTCTTTTTCTAAGGTTTTCCTAATAATGTCCATTTCCTTTCTCTTTTTTCCCTCCAGCATAAGTTGAGCAGTCTGCCTTGCTGCAAGTTCCTCTGCTTTATGAAGCCTAGCCTTCAGACTTTCCTCTTCACCCTGGCCCTCTCCAGCAAACCCTGTTCCTGTCTTTTCCTGTACTGCTTACTAAGTTATCCGGATGATCTAAGAAATACTGTATTGGGTACCAGGTGCTTAAGTTCCCACACCAGGTGAGCATAACCATCTTGCCAATCAGATTTTGTACTGCATTTAAACATCAAACTGTACAAAAAAAACTCATCGTTCAGTACAACGCAACGCAGAGCTAGTATTATAACTTATTGTTTCAGCTTCCCTACAACTTTGATCCACATTTGTGCAAATTGACCAAAACATAAGACATGAGACCTCTGAAGAGTGCATCATCAAAGGATGAAGAAAAGAGCACTGAAAGCCAGAGAACAAAAATCTTCAGCGGCTACATTTGATCCAAATGCACATCTCTGCAGCTAAAGAGCAGAAGCA
>NC_041389.1:663732359-663742833 GCF_002162155.2 Triticum dicoccoides | reverse complement strand
AGGTAAATGAAAAGGCAACGGATGTAAGAGTAGAAACACAAAAATGCACTGATTTCGAGATTTAAACTGAACATTCGAAAAGAAAAAGAGAAAAGAAGCAATGGTCTCTAGAGCTGTCTAAAAATACAAGCACACTAGTTACTCTTTGTTCCCAGCGTCATGTAGGCACAGCGAGCTCTGTAAAATGTCTCAGGCTTCATTCAACAGCAGAACATGATAAACAAAACAAGAGGATTCAGTCGCCTTCATCTCGTCCAGAAAAACGTCGAAGCCATTACGACATATATGGTGAAGGTAGCAACAGACCACAGCCTACGACCATTACAAGTTCAACTAAGTTTCAACTCTGCCATATTTAAACCACCAAACTCCGACTCTACTACATATACGTAGAAAGCACAGAAGGTAAATAACCACAACAATTGAAGCAAGAGCTACACCGATGAAAGCACGGCGACTTGAGCTGATCTTCCTTCTTTCCGTGCAAGCAGTAGCAAATGTAGCATTGTTAGACTAGCTAGTCACCAAGAAGTATCAAGGACATCCTCTAATTTTTTCAGAAAGAAGAACACCCTTTAACAATGCAGTCAAGCACAAATTATGGTTGATCACGCAAATGCTAGTCATCAATCTAGCAGAATGTGCGCAAATGACATCAGGTAGGAGGAGTAGCAGTAGTAGATTCAGACTCAAATTACCATCTACAGTATATCAGACGATTCTTCTTTTCCTTGTGGAGAAGACAATGAGACCATCCAGTGTGGTTCGCGCAGAACTTGGCAGCAACCAGGGAAGGTATGTCAGGATGGAAATCTTTGGAAGGCTGGACTTCTTCCCATGGCGCTGGCGCCGGCAAGCCATCTTTGATCGGACGATGGCTGCAGGACAGGAGAGACTTTGTGCGCATGTCGATGCTGATCACACACTCAATCTCCCTGCATAGCCGAGCCCTTCTCTCCCAATCGAGGTAGTAATCTCCCAGCAAGAGGTAAAGGACACCATCCTCGTCGGCCTTGAGGACTGGGCACTGCGGCATGGCCTGCGGCAGCCTCTCGCGCTTGTAGACCTCCGACTGCCAGAGCAGGGGCAAGGGCAGCTCCATGTCTTGGTCTCTCGTCCATGAGCGGAGATCTGGCGACAGGGTCCAGCTCCGCAACACGACATCGGCAGGGGGCGTGTTGTCACGGGGGTTGTCGCCACTGATGGTGACGATGGAGATGAGCTTTATGGAGTCCCCGACAGGGCCCATGGTCCGACGGTCCTTGGGGTAACTGCGGGAGAAGTCACGGCCTTGGCACTCCTGGGGAAGATGGATGAAGTCCAGCTCCACGTGGTCTTCGTCTTCGCTGGTAGTGGTACGGGTGGATGGCATGTCACAGACAATGGCGCCAAGCATGAGATCGGCCCAGAAAACCTTCCCTTTGAAAGTGAAGGCCGCGTCTACTTTGTAAGCCGGCTGGCGCGGCACCTGGGTATGCGGGCTGAAGCGCGCCTCCTGCTTCGTCCACTTCTTGCCAGCGGCATGGCTCCACCACCGGAAGATGATGCCCGACGACCCCTGCAACACTCTGTCGCGTGTAGCGAAACGGAACCCCAGATTGAACAGATCGTAGGAACCGTCGTCGCGTGGCAGGACAGCAGGTGGCCTCAGGAAGAAGAAGGGCACAGAATCAACTCTCGACGCGAAGTCGTAGCCCTCGAAGGAATCCATGGTGGCGGGGAGCAGCGAGAGCGAGTTCTTGGCGGCGTCGTAGACGAGCCCGTACCACCTGTCGCAGAACACCAGAGTCATGACGAGGTCTCAGATGTTAGGTTTGGCTGCGAGGTCTGTTTGGTATTAGGCCCAGACCATCAACGCCCCTTCATCGGTTAGATAGGAGTAGCGACAGAGGTTGCGAAGATGGTGGCTTTGGTCTTACTGTTGTACGACTTTGTAAGGTCTTGTGTTAATAATCAATAAAGTGGCTGTATGCATCGTCCAGATGCAGAGGCCGGGGGTATTCCTCCTTTTCTAAAAAAAATGACGAGGTAGTTCTCCACGACGGAGTCGAGGACGCACCCGATGCCGCGCTCCTGCGTCTCGATCTTGGCGCGCACGGACAAGGTGGAGAGCTCCGGCGGCTCCACGAGGTGCGCGTCGAGTGAGAACTGGTCCAGTATCCAGGACCCATCCTCGATGTTCCCCCAATCTTTGCTCGCCTCGGCCATGATCTTGTCTTCCTGCTCCTTCTCCTCGGCGTCGAAGACCGGGACGTGCTTCCTCAGCACGACCCAGGAAAGCCTCCTCGGTGAAGACATGGCGGAAGATCGCCGGAGATGTGGCTCGGGATTGATTGTTGGAACTCGCCCACAGGATCGATCACATCAAAACACACGAACACGCGCAGACGCAAACTTTTGCCGAAGGCACGTGTCGTGCCTCTCCTCTCTTTATTTTTTTTTGCTTGTTTTCTCGGTGTTACAAAATCCACGACCTGACATGTGTATATATATTACCTAACCTACACCTAACGCGTCAACACGGACAACAACTTCTAGTGTTGCACGGATACAACACTAGCCTAGTTTATGACTCAGACTTTGACACGACTTGGACTAGTACCCGTACATGTACTAGCTACTAGGTAACGGCTAGTAGCCGGACTCATGCACGTAGCACTAATTGCATGTAGACTAGCTTTGCATCTAACTCAAACTCAAGATTATATCTAACAATCTCATCCTAATCTTGACTTGTCGCCTCCTTGTGCTCTTTCTGATCTTGGCTCATTGTTGATTCACCCCTTGTTGATTCATCTGCTCGCACCACGACAAGTCAAATTGCCTACTAGATTGTTGTCAACATTGATGTGGATCAAGAGGCTGCGGTGGCCTCCCGAGTCTCGATCTCCAACTCGAAACCCCTAGATTCTAGGCTTTCTCTCCGTCTGCCTGCTGATGCCGCAAAAACACGGTAAACTTTTTTACGCCAATCTTGTTTGTCTTTTTCTTTTTGATGATGAGGCAACCCAGCCGGGACGTCCTATTTCAAGACCTAAGCGCCTGGAAACATGGAAACACCGAGTTGGCCTCGAGAGTCTGCTGATTCGCTGGGTTTTTTTTTTTCCAGCTCGTCCGCTCGTGACTTTGGTTTGTAATTTTATTTTTTTGAGCGGGTGTTCGTACGTTTCAATCACGTATGTTAAAAAAAAGTATGTTTCATTTTTCCCAAGATTTCTTTTTGCTGATTTTTTCTTGATGATAGGTTTGAAAGAATGAACAAATTCGATATTCTGGCTTATACTGAGTAAAGTGTCGCTGGAAATAGAAATTAAAATGTTTTTGAAGAAATTTTTATATTTTGATAAAATCTTTTATGACCATTTTTCTTAAAATGATCAACATTTTTTTGTATGTGATGAAAAATATTGAATTCAATGAACATTTTTTGAACTTGATGAACAAACTTTATATTCAGGAAACATTTAAAAAAATGACGAATAAATTCTGAAATTAATGAACAAGAACTTGATGAACATTTTATGAAATAGATGAACAAATTTAGAATTTGATGAATTTTTTTAATTCGATGAAGAACATTTGAATTTTGATGAACATTTTTCAAATCCGATGAACAAAAAAATGGATTCTATGAGCATTTTTTGAATTCATTGAACAAAAAATGTTTGTTAAATTGAAAATGAAAAAATTAAAAAAGTGACAAAGTAAAGAAGAAAAAAGAGAAAACAAAACAAAAAAGAAAAGCCAAATTTTAAAACAAAGAAAAATGAAATGAAAAAGAAGAAAATGGGCCGGCCCATACGAACGCCGAGCACGTGAGGGGGGTGTGTGCGATCTGCGCGCCGTAAAGGAATCCCCAGGCAACCCAATCTTGTCTGTCGACCTAACGCACAGAGCGACGAACGAATTGGGCTGGCCTACTAAATAATGGAAAAAGCGCGACACGGTCTCGGCATGTTTTCCTTTCGTTCCCCCCACGCTATCTTTTCCGATGGAAGATACATGGGTGCTTCAGTCACTTGTTTTTCGGGGCTGGTAGACCCAGAGATTTTAGAAGGTCATGCATGCTGTGAAGCTCTCTTCCTTGCGGCGGATCTTTACATTTAAAGGGCTAGGATAGCTTCTGACTGCAGTTCGAGAGTTAGCCACCTGAAAGGGAGTTACATGGGACCTTCTTCAATGGTTATACGAGATATGCAGGCGAGGCAAAGGAATTTTGAATCGGCAGACATAGTGCGCGAAGGTGGGAAATCAAACGTTGTTGCGCATAATTTAGCAAAGGGGTCGGTCTTGTTAGGTCTTGGTAGACATGTTTGGCTAGTTGCCACTCCTGACTTTATTCATGTACCAGATGTTATGAGGGGTTTAAATAAAGTGGCAATCTTTCTATTTTTTTTTTATTTCTGCCACTTTCTTCTTGTTTTCTTTTTGTTTTCTGGTTTCCTTTTTTCTTTTTAGTTTCCATTTTTCTATTCAATTTCCTTTTTATTTTCCTTTCTTTTACCCTTTAAATTCATGGATGGATTCGTTAATACTTTTTGAAATTCATAAATATTATTAATATAAGTGAATTATCTAAATGGGTGATTTTAAAATTTTTAAAAATGCATTTATTTTTTTTGACCATCTTCCAAATTCCACAACATTTAAAAATTCCACTATAGCATTTTCTAAAATACATTTATATTTTCCATAGTCGTGAAGATTTTTAAAATACATGGAAATTTTTAATATTCATATTTTTTTCTTAATTCTAGATCATTTTTATTATTACTGACCCTTTTTTTAATACATAAACATTTAAGACATTTGTGATTCTTTTAAAAAAAATAGACATGTAGTATTTCTTAATACACATGATTTTTTTTTTAGAAATTCAGTACACGCCATGCTCTTGTCAGTTTGCTCAGTTGAGAACTCGCAAACACAGGGGAACATTCTATTTGCTCGCAATGCTTTTACTTTATGGGCTTGTATCATCTTTGGATCATTGTACCACATGATGTAGTTGTTAATGTATATACATTCTCAGTATCCTGTGGTGGATGAGGGAAGCAAACCACGCTACTGTAGCCGCGGAATATAGAGTGGAGTTATATTCTTCCCTCACGTTAGGGTTCCTATCTTCTCCTATCGACGGTGATATTCCCGACGTTGAGGTTTGCCTTCCCTACCCTCCATTCGTCCATGAGGCTGCTAGTTTTTTTTTTTTTTTGATAAAAGAAGGGCTCTCCCCTTCCGATTTTCATTAAAGAAAACCATAGCATTCGGAACTACAGAATTAAAGAGAGCGACGGACTGGAGGCTGCTAGTTGGACTGTGCAAGGGGTGATCCCCAGATCACCGCCCAGTCTTGAACGTAGCTCGTGTGGAGTCGGAGAACCTAGGGTCTCTCTTGCCTGGGTAATCTGATTTGGGCCAGTGCAAAATGGATAATGGTGTGTTGGGTTCAGGATCAATAACAGGATGGTGTTGATGCCATGATGCGGGACCTAGGACTACGAGACGAGGACCTGGATGGTGTGGTCTATGAGCAAGAGGAGATGCCGCCGGTCGATTCTTTTCATTGGACCGCAATAGCAAGAGTTCATGTTGGAAAGACATATAATCAATTTTGGTTCTTCAAATACATACGAGCAGCTTGGTATCTTGAGCAAGATGTTAAAATCCGTCCGCAGGAGGATAAACTTTACAGTCTTCACTTTTCATGCCTAGGGGATCGGGAAAGAATCATGGAATATGGTCCATGGAATTTTAGAGGGGGCGCAGTGATCATTGCCCCTTGATCCCTTATGATGGCTTCTCGAAACTGTCAAAGATTGATCTAGACACTTTAGAAATTTGAATCCAAATCCATGACATGCCAGATGGATATGCCCCATTGTTGAAGTCCTTTACAAGAAAGGCGGGGCGAGTTTGTGTATGCAGAGCCGCGTCTAATGCTTTCGAGGGGAAATTTTCAGGGCAAAGGTAGATCAGTGTGAGAAAGCTTCTCAAGAATGTCAAAGCTATAATACGTGACAACAAAAGGCAGATTTTCCATGTCAAGTATTGAAAGACTCTCAGGTTGGTGTGCCGTGTGCGGCCACCTAGGGTGTTACTCCTATAAAGGATGCTGGAATACCCATCTCCTAGGGGCTTCGCCGTGCGAGTGCCCTCTACGCCGTCTGTTGCGCATTTTCACATAATTCACTACACACCGTCTCATCAGTCCATAAAAATATTGTGCAGTTTCACATAATGCCTTCTATTCCTTAAAAAACAGGTCTCATAATTCTTGTGATACAAAAGTCTTGGTACAATTTTATTTTAAAATACTGTACACATAGAGCAACAAAAAGATGTCTACATATTCTGATCAAGCCACTCTCGTACACATACACCAACTTAATTTGCATCTTCACATAATGCCTCGCTATGATGCAAATGCCTTACTATTATTTCATTTTATTTTATTCGAGAAAATACAGTCAACGGGCATCTTATAACTCATAACCAGCAAGGAAAAATCAATCTCACCATTCATTAGGCGCGGTCAACATTTCCATTTTAAAAGCATGTACTATTTGGTCACTTTCATCTCTAATCATAGAGCACCTGCATGGTACCAAGAGATATGTTTTAGAACTCATGTCTGAACCTCGTCGAGGTGCTAATTTAGTTAGGAGTATGTGTTTTTAACAGTGAGCACCTTCTCCCCTAAAAAAAAACAGTGAGTACATTCTGATGGTTTATGAAGTACCTCGAGGAAGCGGTACTCGTGTTACTTTGCTCAATGCCTGCTAAATGTTCAAGTTTTGAACTCGATGCATAAAGGCAAATAAATCCCAGAACATTGCATGTTTCAGAGATGAGAAAGGGGACACACACAAAAAATAAACCAGTCTACATAGTACTGCTGACTAAGTTATCCGGATGATCTAAAAGATACTGTATTGGGTACCAGGTGCTTAAGTTCCCGTACCAGGTGAAGCATAACCATCTTGCCAATCAGATTTTGTACTGCATTTAAACATCAAACTACATAAAAAAAAACTCATCGTTCAGTAAAACGCAGAGCAAGTATTATAACTTATTGTTTCAGCTTCCCTACAACTTTGATCCACATTTGTGTAAATTGACCAAAACATAAGTCATGAGACCTCCGAAGTGTGCATCATCAAAGGATGAAGAAAAGAGCACTGAAAGCCAGAGAACAAAAATCTTCAGCGGCAACATTTGATCCAAACGCACATCTTGTTTCAAGATTTAATCTGAACTTTCAAAAAGAAAAAGGAAATGACAAAAGCAGCAATGGTTTCCAGAGCTCTCTAAAAAATACAAGCACACGAGCTCTGTAAAACATCTCAGGCTTCATTCAGCAGCAAAAATGGTAAACAAAACAAGAGGATTCAGTCCTTCATCTCGGCCAGAAAACGTCGAAGCCATTACAACATATATAGTGAAGGTAACAATAGACCACAGCTTACGACCATTACAAGTTCAACCAAGCTTCCAACTCTGCCATATTTAAACCACCACACTCCGACTCTAATACTAGAAAGCACAGAAGATTATCAGCTAATTAACTGCTTATAACATAGATAAATGCTAAGTCAAGATCAATAAAGATCCCCCAGGGCTGAAGGTAATTAACCACAACAATCGTACAAAGAGCTACACTGGTGAAAGCAACAAGACTTGAGCTGCTCTTCCTTCTTTCCCTGCAAGCAGTGGCAAATATGAATATAAAGCTTAACCGACCCATTCCACAGCTGAGAAAGGGTCCTTGAAGCAGTAATCGGTTCCTCTTTTGAAGCTCCAAGGCCTGCCTCCTTCAGGGCCATCACTCCCAAGAACAATCATTTTGCATGATTTACTCACCATCTTTTGAGACACTTGTTTCACTCTAGAAGATAGCTCATCCGTAGAAAATGATCCAGAGCGCATTGTAATCATTGCACTCTCAAGAGCCCTCGCACTACGAAAGAAGAACTTCAGGAAAGCAGCCTCACCTAGCTCCCCTCGAAATTCACAGAAAGATATCACCTTGATGGAGAACTCGACACTTTTGGTGGGCTTGGCCGACTCCCAGAACCTGAGATTGGGCCTGACATTGCCAGCTTGATAGACACCTTTTGCGGACTGCAAAGATCAAGTTCAATAATGAGCACAAAAGTAGGCAGTAATGCTAGCTTACATACAAGATTAACAACTGACAATACAAAAAATTAGAAAGAGCAGAAAGAGCTATGACGGTAATTGAGTTGATAGATCTATGCAAATCAACGGGAAACAATCTGCGAGCAATAAAATCTGCTGCGAGATGGATTAAACAATACATGCAGGCATGCAGCTATGTGTAGAGGAACTTGGTACGAACGCAAGCAAAACATAAATTGGCTCAGATAAATTGTCAGTACTTGCCATTAGCTCTTTGAAAATTAAAGTTTATAAATGGGAACAATATTAGTAAGTACATTATTTTGAGTGATTTTTTTGACAGTTGAGATTCAGAAACTACATGCATTGCTATTTGAGCACCACTAAAAACTAAACATTGCATGTGTAGAAAACAACATTAAACATTGTATGTTTTACAAACTACTCCCTCAGTCCCATAATATCATAGTTCAAAAAAGCGCTAGGCATTAATTGTGCGTTTTGCCACCGCCTTGCGCTTTTCTGATCAAAGTGCATGCTTATGCTCAGATTAAGCGCAGTTATGCGCTAGGCGTTTTGCTAACGCCTAGAGCCTAGGCCCGCCTTTTTTAACTATGCATAATATATGAGCATTTTTTACATTACTCCGTCCCATAATATAAGAGCGTTTTTCACACTACACTAGTGTCAAAAAAGCTCTTATATTATGGAACGGAGGGAGTACAAAGTAACCTAGCAGTGCAGAAAAAAAACACCCAGCTACGCAGTATGGCTGAAGATCTTAGTCTACTACTGCCGTTGATTGAGACTAAAAGATGGTCCATGGTTTTACGAAATCACACACACAATCCAAAATGGAGGTCTTAACCATGTGCACATTTGCGAGGTATGTCCTTCAGGACAAAGTTCCAGTTGTAAACCATGAAAACTACCTTGTAATCACTAACCACAGAGGAGTGTCTGATATGCAGTTAGTTCTGTAACATCAATATAGTATTATCATTCATGTAACACACAATTATAACTGCCTGATATGATGAAATCTGCTGCTACAAGTTTTTTTTACGAAACATCATAACATAAAAACAGATGGCCACACAACACAGACCCTAATAGTGTACTCGACAAGACACGATGGCTGAGAACAAATTACAAGGGCTAACACTTAAGCTACAATTGATCACCCATGGCAAGGTCAAACATTCGTAACTATGTACTAGCTGATGCTACCATCACCTTACCACATAGAAAAACTACTTGCACTAGCTGGCACCGTGTCCACTCATGATTTAGTATTGTATAGAGTGCAAAGTAAGCAAAAACATTAATTGGAGAGGGAGGGGGGATACCATGATATGCAGCGTCTCCAGATTGGGAAAGCATCTGAGAAAGGCAGTCAGCATCTTAATGTTATCGTGGTCTCCGAAACACACATTCAAACTCAGGATCTTGACGTTCATCACCATGGTGCTTGGGCTTGGCTTTATCCCAGCCTAGAATGCACCCACAAAGAAAGACACACATTTAGTCATGATTCATGAACCTCTATCAACTGAACATTTTGCTAACTGAACAAATAGACAGACTTCAGATAGAAAATGTACCACGATGACGGTGCCTTGGATCTCTAGGATGTGATTTCCTGCCTTCAAAATTCCTAATGCGTGCAACTTGGGGCAGTCACCAATCCTGACCCTGGTACACAGACCACGGGCACTGTCCCTAGGATGCTCCACGATGAGCCGGTCAAGGCATGGAGCCTTCACCACGGCAATGTCCTCTACAACAGAGCCACAGATTTGCACGCACCGGAGGCTCTGGCTGACGAGGCGAAGGCGCAGCCCTTTGTTGCTTCCTTGGATGTTCAGAATCTCCAAGACGGGGCTCCTAGCGACCAGGGCCTCGATGTCTCCGTCCTTAATGAGGATGGTGCAGACACCGAGCTCACGAAGGCATGGGAAGGAGGTGCCACGCTGTAATCTGGCCACGTCCGGAAATTTCCAGATGCCGATGTAGAGGCGGGTGAGGGTGGTGACGCTGAAGAGCGTGGCGGGGAGGGGTACCTCGAGTGGCCACGGGCGATTCACAAGGACGAGCTCTTGGACGCCCTTGGTGGCGAGGAGCTCGAGCCAGCGCGCGAGCTGGGGCTGGCACGCGTCCATGTGGCTGCGGACGAGGTGGACAAAGCGGAAGGGTCCCGGGTGTGCATCAAGGATTTGCGACACGGCGGCGGTGACGGTCGGCGGGTTGCCGCTGGGGCGGAGGTATTCGTCGATTAGCGCGAGGGGGGCGGATAGCCAGACCCGGCGCCAGCGCGAGGCGAGAACGGCGG